>NC_091127.1:140442442-140714942 GCF_040183065.1 Periplaneta americana
CAGTATTGGATTCTTGATTATCGTCAAAGGGAGAAAGAGAAGAAATATTCTTCCTTCCGCTCACCAAGGAGACGGAGGTTTGATCCCAGGGGACTCGAGAAAGATTTGGATATTACAATTCCGCTCGCGTTCCACCGTTTCTTGAAAGGTAAATCTGCAGACAGGAGCTGTAGAAAGTGTTCGATAACATTCATCACAGAAAATGCAACTGCTACATAAACAACAGATTTCTAATCAACTTAATGTTGTACGCGGAAAAAGAAAAGAGAAATAAAGATAAGAATAAATAATAAAACTGAAATGAGGTACGCGAAAGCGTCGCGGTTAAGGCGTAACACAGCAAGCCGCAAGGTCGCGGGTTCGATTCCCGATGGAGTCATGGATTTTTCCATTGATCTAATCCTTTCAACTGCACTATGACCCTAGGGTGTATTCAGTCTCTAACAGAAATGAGTACCAGTGATTTTTCCTTAGCGGTAAAGGCGGGGGCACGTAGAACTGACATCCCTACTGTCGATTTTCTGTAAAAGTGGGAGCCTTAACCTCTCGCCAACCTCCGATTTAGCATGTCATGGCGCAGAATTTACTTTAGTAGTAACTATAAGTAAGATGAAAACAAAAAACATATATAAAACACAAACATATAGAAAAATGCAGTCGACCTATTTGGCGAGTTGGTATGGCGCTGGCCTTCTATGCCTAAGGTTACGGGTTCGATCCCGGGCCAGGTCGATGGCATTTAAGTGTGCTTAAATGCGACAGGCTCATGTCAGTAGATTTATTGGCATGTAAAAGAACTCCTGCGGGACAAAATTCCGGCACATCCGGCGACGCTGATATAACCTCTGCAGTTGCGAGCGTCGTTAAATAAAAAAAAAAAAACATAACAAAATAATAGAAAAATGCTGTTAGGAGAAATTAAATAAAAACGTAATTAAGAAAATTAAGTACTGGTAAAAAGAATGAACGAAGAGTACCGTCGCGCGGGGTGACTTTGTGCCATCAGGGTGACTTTGTTCCATTCGCGAAAAACGTATGGAAGTATTCTTTAAGACCGTGACAAGGTTTTAAAGTCTACTTCCTTACGTTTAGTAGTCTTTAAAACCTTGTGACGGTTTCAAAGACTACTTCCTTACTTTTTTTATGAAATGCGCGAATGGGACAAAGTCACCCTCATGGCACAAAGTCACCCCGCGCGACGATAATGACAGAAATGAACGCGGAACGTGCTTAAATTGCATGCAAAGAAGTAAACATTTGGTAAACGTTCTGACAGAATAAAACATGATATAATCCCAAAAAAAGACTCCTGGTTTACAATTTGAGGCAATGATCAATTAGTTCACTGCAAAATAGAGAAATAGAGATGTGTAGAATAGAACACAAGGTCTAAATGTTCCTGGAAGATGATGACGACGACGACGACGACGATGATAATGAAGAAGCATTCAAAAGCAAAATGCAAACGATAACAGAAAAGTGTACAAAAAAGTTAAAGCGATAGGATATGACAGAGTAACCAAGATAATAAAGCAAAATATAAAAGAAAGAAATGGAACGTAATGAATCAAAAAAAAAAAAAAAGGACAGAAAAGCAGAAATGTGAATCATATATAAAACTTTTAAGTGAATTGCAGCAATTACGTATAAACTAAAAGAAGACATGGACAGAAGTAAAGTAAGATGGGAATTAAAAGTAGAATAAACGAGCAAAATAGGGGAAAAAAATAAAACAAAATAAAGGGAAATTATGAAGGAAAGGAATAGTAACGAAAATGACAGCCAATGAGCAGGACAAAAGTACGAATGAAGGAGATGAACAGAAGGAAAAAATGAGAAAGGTGTTGATCGGAAAATGAAAGGGAAAACTAATAGTATTGTATTGTATTTTATTGTATTTATTTACATTTCATGTTATTCGTACATCCCTTCACAGCTGGACTATGGAACTAATAAGGAAAAGGAGTAAAGGCGGAAAGAGTAGGGAGGAAAGGGAAGAAAGAGAAATAAATAAATACTAGAATGAGGTAAGAATTGAATAATAAATTCGAAAATAGAGAAGAGGTAGAATGAAGAAATACGAAGCAAATTAAAGTATAAATAAGAAGAATAATGAGTACAAAGAGAGGATTAATACAGATATATTGTACATAAATCAGGAATGGTACATAAAAAAATAGTATTTAGAAAGGATGGTAAATATGGAGTAGGAAAGAAAAAGGAAATACAAGATGTAGAAAGAAAAATGATAAATAAATAAATAAATAAATAAATAAATAAATAAATAAATAAATAAATAAAATATTTTTCTACAATAGTCCGTGAAGTGAGCTATTTCAACACGAATGCGTGAAGTAAGCAACGTTTGCATGAAGCAGTAATTTTTTTTTTACAAGATTACAAGATTTTTATTGCAAGCAAAAATTACATACAATAACAAAGATTTTACAATACATTGTAATACTCGTATATGAATATTCTTCAAAATTCGAAATTGATTACAAATCTCATAGTAAAATAATCTACATATTACAATTTATTGTATAAAAACAAGGTAACTGGGTCACATCCGAAAAGCAAGATGCTTGAGGTCAGGTGTGACCAATAATGAAAACTGTATAGAAGAAAAAATAATAATAAAAAATAATAATAAATAAAATAATAATAATAATAATAATAACAATAATAATAATCTGATTAAAACTGTTAAATGCAATTACACATAAAGTTTAAAAAGAATAAGAAAAAAAAACACACAAACAAAACGGTACCATAGCCTATACAGTATATAAACATACTAAGTTAAGAATACAACATTGTTAAAGTGACAGAAAAAAATAAAGAGTAAGAATTTACATGATTATAATTTTAGAAATAGTCTAAGCACTTGTTTTTTGAATAATGTATTGTTTAATAATTTTAATTTAGGATTCCTCTTTATAAAATCATTATATAATTTTGGACCGTAATTAGAACTGTGCCTTAGACCTGCTTCAGTCTTACATTTTTGTTCAATGAGGGGGAGCGAAATATTGTATCTTCTTGTGTTGTGGCCATGATCGGATGATATGAATTTAGCTTGATATTTATGGTAGTGATTCAAAATAGTGTACATACAAATTTGCTTGATATTTAAAACATTAAATTCTTTATATATGAGATGAGTTGGATGATCAAGTTTTCTCCTTAAACAATTTGAGGCTATGGGAGAAAAAACATTGTATGGTACACATTCGTTAAGTTGCATTATGACATTCGTGTATTTGAGAAACTCGGCAAACCTTGTTTCTCAAACCTACACTCCTGTCAAAATACTACCCGCTACACGAACTTTTATCATAAATAACTATTATGAAGAAATCGCAAATAAGTACCATGCTATATTTACACTAGTTTTAGCACTTATTATAAGCTGATAAACTAACGTACATATATAGGCTAAGTTATATGTCGCAAGAATTTATAGATTTAAGCTGACGCGCTGAGTCACTGTTATGCGGGTTGTTACTTGCCCACGCCACTTTTAGAACGACGCTGTATAAAGCGAAACCTGTTTTCAGACGTACACTCATTAAAATTAGATTTGATGTTGACATTTTCTGTGGAGTTCACAGTTTTCAATTTTCGCCTTATTATTGAACTAATGATTTCTATATCGAAAATATGCCATACCATTAGGATTCCGATAAATTCTTAGTTGATCATGTGGAAATATGTCACATATATTTCATTTCAATATGCACACACCGACAGACTCGACTGAGACAGTGATTTTGCAAATATGTGCTTAACTGAAAGCATGGAATTCCTGAGGATAACCTACAAATTGTAGAAGAGTGAGCATTAGTGGAACGAGTCATAGAAATTCCGCAGCTGTGAAAGCGGGGAGACGCAGGCGGAATGGAAACCGCAGTACTGGCTGCGGGACTATTAAAAGCATGCTCACTCCACATAATTGCAGTTCTCAACACCTGTTGCAACACATAAAGAACACCAACTTCACAGATACAACTCTTCGTACATTATTTTTGACTTGAGGAAAACTTGGAGTAGTGTATAATGTGATCACATTGCATTCCATTTGTTTTCTTAACTTACAGATTTGTTACCTTCAGGATGAAAAGTAAAATAATAAAATGTAAAGCGCCCAATGGGAAAAGTCCATATGACTCTACTCTAGAAGATTGTTGAGATATACACTGAGTGTCACACTGTTCACTACACTGACTCTAGTTTGTACAAAATTGAATCAGCGATACTGATCTCTTGTTACAATACAAGGCATGGTAAGTGTCACACTGTTCACTACACAGTACACATAAACACTCGTGGCAGTCCTGGAGGAAAGACTTCCTGGTGCAGATGCAATGGTGGAAACCATGGATCGCAAAACGCGTCACTACGTGCCTCGGTTCATATTGTGCTCGCATCCATTCCTTATTTACCATGGCATCAGTATTGTAGAAGCTTTCACTTATGGAGTCCCTCTTCATTCGGAGCTCTCGAAGCAGTTCCTCACATGCTGGTGTAGATGGCAGTAGCGTTCGCAGTCTCAGGTCTTCAACCAAGAAAGTTTCCCTGGCTAAGACATATACATATCTTGGTAGAGAGAATTTTGAAACTCCTAGCACCCTTTTCAGGTACCTTGGTTTCAGGCTTTCGAGCTCTTGTAGCTGTCTGCGTGATAGATATTCTCATATGATTTCTAATCCATATGCAATATGAAAAGTAAAAGATATATAGTATCTATGGCATGTAGTGTAAAGTTGCCTAATTCCGTGACATATTTAATAAAATCTATATTTATGCCAAAATTGTAATACAAAATTTCAAATAACACCTAAATGACGTTATTTGGACCTTTAGCTACAGTTTTTACAGCATTCAGTGTCAACAGTTTCACAAGTTTGGTATATAATATATGATTCTTCATTGTTATACAGTGGCTTCTAAATCCGTGACAGGGCTCCAGATTCCGTGATAGTGGTTTCCTAATTCCGTGAGTGATATCCTAATTCCGTGATACTAAAATAATCCTCATTAACTCTTCAGAAGACAAACGTGTATTTGGAAAAACACATTAAAGACATGGTATATTGTTTTAATATGGATTAAGCAAGAAATTGCAACATAGCAAAGGGCCTAAAAATCATTCCTTCCCTGGAGTTTCAAAAGTTGCGATTTAAATGGCCTGTGATACCTGTCAAGAATTCTAGAACAGAGAATTACTTAGGAACTTTACAGCTGTCTTAGACATTAATGAATTTCTCTACTAAGAGCAAAGAATCTTACTACGTATTTTCCGACATTAAACCACATTACTTCCGAGTGCAATAATAAATCACCATAGTAATTACGAAGATTCCCACAGTGGTCGAAAATGTCGATGTGTGAATGAATTATTTCCCCTAAGAATAATGGAGATGGTCATTTCTAGTACATCATTCATCACCTCACACTGCCGTAATGATTTGTCTGGTCAATATCATGTTTTAGGAACTCCTGGTTGGTGTTACAATTTTTAAAACTGTATTAATGCGTCACCGGTTGCAAAATAAGCTGCCGAGAGTTACTTGCTGCCCGCAGACCGATAGTTGGACAAGGCTGAAGTAGATTATTACTACTTACTTACTTACTGGCTTTTAAGGAACCCGCAGGTTCATTGTCGCCCTCACATAAGCCCGCCATCGGCGCCTATCCTGAGCAAGATTAATCCAGTCTCTACCATCATATCCCACCTCCCTCAAATCCATTTTAATGTTATTCTTCCATCTACGTCGCGGCCACCCAAAGGACTTTTTCCCTCCGGCGTCCCAACTAACATTCTATATGCATTTCTGGATTCGCTCATACGTGCTACATGCCCTGCCCATCACAAACGTCTGGATTTAATGTTCCTAATTATGTCAGGTGAAGAATACAATGCATGCAGTTCTGTGTTGTGCAACTTTCTCCATTATCCTGTAACTTCATCCCTCTTAGCCCCAAATATTTTCCTAAGCACCTTATTCTCAAGCACTGTTAACCTATGTTCCTTTCTTAAATTCAAATCCAAATTCAAATTTATTTACAATTTACATTTGAAATGATACATATGAATATATACCCGAAATGAGCATATGCTCGTGCTCGGGTACAGTCCAGTACTCTACATGAATTTTAAAGACATCAATAATAATGTTTATGATAGAAATAATAGTAACAACAATAATAAAAATAATAATAATAATAATAATAATAATAATAATAATAATAATAATTAATAATAATAGAATATCCGTGACGGAAATGATACAAAGATATTAATACAAATTAATTCATTAATAATAATAATAATAATAATAATAATAATAATAATAATAATAATAATAAAACAAAAATATTTACAATAATAAAATAAATACTAACACGGAAAAAATAAAATATAAAACCACTAGCGAGAGTAAACACAACTTAAATAAGCATATAATAACCAGAAAAAAATGACGAGCTCGAAAATCAACAGAAAAGTTCGATATATCGCAGACGACAGCAACCGCCGTATTGACATTGTGCTATACATTATTGCCAGTAGGGGGGAGCCGAAGGTCTACGTAACTGCCGTTCTCTTCGAATCTTCTCGTACAATCAATGGGAGTTAATGCTGAAAAAACAAAATGTCTACGAGTGAAAATGTTCATTATTACCAGGATAAATACAAATAATACTGAAATATATTAATCAAGTTTCAGTTATAGATCTCCCCTTTTGTGCAAGAGGTATCATATCAAAATATTTTATGAATGGCGGGGAAAATATAAATTTCTCAAAGTGAGAGTCAAAGTTTCACAACCATAAAGAACAACCGGTGATATAACTGTTTTATAAATTCTAACTTTAAGATTTTTTGACAACAGACTGGATGATAAAAGCTTCTTAACCGAATAATAACAGGCATTTCCCATATTTATTCTGTGTTTAATTTCCTCCCGAGTATCGTTTATATTTGTTACTGTTGCTCCCAGGTATTTGAATCTTTCCACTTCTTCAAAGGATAAATTTTCTATTTTTATATTTCCATTTCGTACAATATTCTCGTCACGAGACATAATCATATATTTTGTATTTTCGGGATTTACTTCCAAACCTGTCTCTTTACTTGCTCCAAGGAAAATTCCCGTATTTTCCCTAATCATTTGTGGATTTTCTCCTAACATAGGCCTACTCACGTCATCCGCATAGACAAGCAGCTGATGTAACCCGTTCAATGCCAAACCCTCTCTGTTAACCTGAACTTTCCTAATGGCATCTTCTAGAGCAAAGTTAAAAAGTAAAGGTGATAGTGCATCTCCTTGCTTTAGCTCACTGTGAATTGGAGACGCATTTGACCGAAACTGACCTATACGGACTCTGCTGCACGTTTCACTGAGACGCATTTTAATTAATCGAACTATTATTATTATTATTATTATTATTATTATTATTATTATTATTATTATTATTATCCTATTATTATTATTATACGATTATGTTTATTATTATTATTATTATCCTATTATTATTATTATTATTATTATTATTATTATTCTAGACCTATTTGTGTGTTTGTGATTACTAAGGAAAAAAAATTGTATTATGAAAGATCACACAATTTAGCCTATAATCCGTGACTTCTGCGAAAATACTATCAATGATCTCAGCAATGGCAAAGGAAGCTTTTAACAGAAAAAAAAGCATCTTCTGCGGACCTCTGGAAAAATAACTAAGGAAGAGACTGTTGAAATGCTTTGTGTGGAGTGTAGCATTGTATGAGACAGAAAAATGGACATTACGACGAAATGAAAAAAAGCGATTAGAAGCACTTGAAATGTGGATATATGAAAAAGAATGAAGCGTGTGAAATGGACAGACAGAATAAGAAATGAAGTTGTGTTGGAAAGAGTGGGTGAAGAAATAATAATGCTGAAACTGATGAAGAGGGAAAGGAATTGGATAAGTCACTGACTGAGAAAAAAACTGTCTACTGAAGGATCCACTAGAAGGAATGGTGAACGGGAGAAAAGTTCGGGGCAGAAGAAAAAACCAGATAACAGAGCCATAGTGGGCCAAGCGCCATTTGTTAAAAACGGAGAAATCAAGGTTTAAAAGTAACTGAATACCACAGTTTAATGAAGATTAACATGTCATTTAGTTTTAATCTGCATACCGGTACTTTATGTTACTTGCTATATGTTTCGATAAATTATGGTAATCACTTTACTTTAACCTTTGTTTTCTTCGTTTTAAATATATATGGCGCTTGGCCCACTATGGCTCTGAACTCTTCATAGCTGCACTTTTACAGGACATTATGAATGAATGAACGGATTTCCTTTGGGTTATAATGATAATTGTGATAAACTTGCGAATTCGAAACGAGCTAGTAGAACAAGTGGACAGCTTAAATTGTTTGGAGTGTAGTTACTACATAAACAGTAACATGAACTACCTGCCAGAAATTCAAAAGGAGAATAGGAACGGGAAAGAATGCATTTAATATAAAAGAAACGTTTTCTGCGGACCTCTCGGAAAGAATTAATGAAGAGACTAGTGAAGAGTTTTGTGTGGAGTGTGTGTGGCATTGTATGGTGCAGAAACATGAACATTACGACGAAGTGAAAGGAAACGACTAGAAGCATTTGAAATGGAGAAGAATGGAGCGTGTGAAATGGACAGATAAAGTAAATGAATCTGTGCTAGAAAGAGAGGGTGAAGAACAAATAATGCAGAACCTGATGAAGGAGTAGAAAAATAAATTTGTCTGGGTCATTGTGTAAAAAGAAAATGCGTACTAAACGATGAATTTGAAGAAATGATGAACGGGAGAAAAGTTCGGTGCAGAAAAGATATTAGATTATAGATAACATTAAAATGTAGACCTATGAATCGTATGCGAAGACTTAGAGGAAGGAGCAAAATAGAGAAGTTTGAAGAGTGCTGTGTTTGCTGTGAAGGACCTACTCTTAGACAAAAAAAGTATGAATGAATGAGTTTCATAGTAATAGACTACCTTGAATATACTAGAGTTCTGAATGTCTCTACAATACAAAATATCAGCTTTCTAATAATGGTTTGTATTTGATATGTCTGCAATTATTACAGATTGTACTTATTTCCTTACAAATTGCTTTTAAGGAACCCGCAGATTTATTGCCGCCCTCACATAAGCCTGCCGTCGGTCCCTATCCTGTGCAAGATTAATCTAGTCTCTATCATCATATCTCACCTTCCTCAAATCCATTTTAATGTTATCCTCCCATCTACGTCTCGGCCTCCCAAAGATCTTTTACCCTCCGGCGTCCCAACTAACATTCTATATGCATTTCTGGATTCGCTCATACGTGCTACATGCCCTGCCCATCACAAACGTCTGGATTTAATGTTCCTAATTATGTCAGGTGAAGAATACAATGCATGCAGTTCTGTGTTGTGCAACTTTCTCCATTATCCTGTAACTTCATCCCTCTTAGCCTCCCAACTAACACACCATATGCATTTCTGGATTCGTCCGTACGTGCTACATGCCATACCCATTTCAAACGTCTAGATTTAATTTTCCTAATTATGTCAGGTGAAAAATACAATGCGTGCAGTTCTGCGTTGTGTAACTTTCTCCAATCCCCTATAACTTCATCCCTCTTAACCCCAAATATTTTCGTAAGAATCTTATTCTCAAACACCCTTAGTCTCTGTTCCTCTCTCAAAGTGAGAGTTCAAGTTTCACAACCATACAGAACAACATATATAATAACTGTTTTATAAATTCTAACTTTCAGATTTTTTGACAGCAAACTGGTTGACAAAAGCTTCTCAACCGAATAATAACAAGTATTTCCCATATTTATTCTGTTTTTAATTTCCTCTCGAGTGTCATTTATATTTCTTGCTGTTGCTCCAAGATATTTGAATTTTTCCACCTCTTCGAAGGATAAATTTCCAATTTTTACATTTCCATTTGGTATAATATGCTGGTCATGAGACATAATCATATACCTTGTCTTTTCGGGATTTACATCCAAATCTATCGCTTTACTCGCTTCAAGTAAACTTTCCGTGTTTTCCCTAATCGTTTGTGGATTTTCTCCTAACATATTCACCTCACCCGGATGGACAAGAAGCTGATGTAACACGTTCATTTCCAAATCCTCTCTGTTATCCTGAACTTTCTTAATGGCATATTCTAGAGTAAGTTAAAAAGTAAAGGTGATAGTGCATCTTCTTGCTTTAGCCCGCAGTGAATTGGAAAAGCATTTGACAGAAACTGACATATACGGACTCTGCTGTAAGTTTCACTGAGACACATTTTAATTAATCGAACTAGTTTCTAGGGAATACCAAATTCAATAAGAATATTATATAAAACTTCTCTCTTAATCGAGTCATATGCCTTTTTGAAATCTATGAATAACTGATGTACTGTACCCTTATACTGCCATTTTTCTCCATTATCTGTGGAATACAAAACATCTGATCAATAATCGATCTATTACGCTTAACACCGCACTGATGATCCTCAGTAATTTCATCTACGTACAGAGATTATAGGCTATAAACATTTTTTTTGCACGCTGCATGTAATAGCAATGAAGAAAGTAAACATCGAAAATATATGTCTAAGACCTTACGATATTCTAATGTGATACTTTATAACTTTGTAGAAATTACATAAAATAGTCACAAGAAAATTTTTTTGTGTGTCTGGAGTTGAAATATTAGCAAAATTACTATGTTTTATTAAGGTGTTTACTTAAAAGTCCTTCAAAAAAAATCTCGGAAAATAAATGACAATGAATAAATCTAACTGATGTTCTAGCTCATGTTCGAGCAAACGTTTTTGAGCACGAGATCTGCTGTGCATTTTTGTTGACGGCAGTGTCAGTTCGACCTATGTGTCCTGAAGTAAAATTTTGTAGATAAAATGAAGCTGATATTTACCCAATAACTGAACTACAACTTTTGTTAATAACATATATCAACATATGATTATTTATTCCGTCAATATGGCTTAAGCAATGAATTATATATGAAAGAAAAATATATGAAAGGAAACTATTGATGTATTACATCCTATTTTATCTTGATACTAACGTTTTCGCCCCTAGTGGGGTATCTTCAGGTACAAGATATAAGTATCATCTAAAATCAATTACAAACAAGTTTTACATTTGAAAATGTCATGACTAGAATGAAATATGACATGGTGACAATATTATCCATACCAACATTAAATGTCCTGTCAAAATGTTAAAAAAAATTTAATTCAAAACAATGTGAATTTACATAGTTATATAAAGTAGACCCCCTTCTATGGATATCTCAAATATATTGTTGCCAATAAGGTGATGATCACAATAAAATTAATAAAAATACTAAAAATATACAGAATTAAAACCTTATATTATTAAATGTGGAGTCATAAAAGCGTGTATAACCAATTCCACTCGCTCCATACAAGGGAATCTACTTTATATAACTATGTAAATTCACATGGTTTAAAATTAAATTTGTTTTTAACATTTTGAGAGGACATTTAATGTTGGTATGGATAATATTGTCACCATGTCGTATTTTATTCTAGTCATGGCATTTTCAAATGTAAAACTTGTTTGTAATTGATTTTAGATGATACTTATATCTTGTACCTGAAGATGCCCCACTAGGGGCGAAAAACGTTATTATCAAGATAAAATAGGATGTAGTACATCAATAGTTTTCTTTCATATGTTTTTCTTTGATATGTAATTCATTGCTTAAGCCATATTGACGGAATAAATAATCAATCATATGTTAATATATGCTATTAACACGAGGCTTAGCTGAACATTTCCCCAACATGAATTGTAAATTAAAACTTTTCTGTTTCATCACAAACTAAAATTTTATACAAAACTTATCCTATTATGATAAACACACAAATACATGAATTATAATTCAAACTAGATTCATCAGAACTTCTGTTGAAAAAAAAAAATATCAAGCTTAATGAAAGGTATTCTATTGGAAACAAAGGTATTTGATGCGGATGTACAGCTGTGATATGACGAGGTGCTTGCGGATATGCAATATGTGCAACTTCCTATAAATGATTTGTGTGGGAGTTCGTCATATTATTCCCCACTGGCTATGTGAAATCGTATAGAGCAGACATGTGTTACGTCACACCAGAAGACATCATGGTAACCGAAGATAACAAAGCCTAATGTCGTGGCACTATAGGCAAATCACAAATGGATCGATGTTGTATAATAAACCAGTTGCCGTACTGAAGACACTACATTAGTGTGGTGCCTCTTTACAAATGTTACTGAAACACGCGACAGAAATGTTACGTGGAAGAAGCACAATTATTTTGAAATAACAGGCTATATTCAACTGATGAAAACGTGCATATGGGCTATTACATATGAAATCGATCAGTAAAAAATCTCGCATTTTTATACCCTAATTTTTTCCCTATTTATACAAGGTGCTGAGGAGAGTGCATTTGCAAAAATATACTACCGAAAGTCAAACGGTTTTCGTGTTCTTGAGCGACAAATTTGGCGTATTTTAGAAAAACAAGCCTTTTTCAGCGCTCAGAACTCTGGAACTATTTACTGCAGAACATTGAACGAGAGCTCATTTTGAAGATGACATTTGGTAGGTTATGATAAGAAGGAATCCTTATTTTTATTGTATACAGAGAGGGTGATAATCTGTTTTTACTTACTTTTAGGCTTTTTGCCCATTTGTAAAAATGTAAAAAAATATTTTGAAAAAACTTTGCATTATTAAGAGGGATTCCGCATTGTTTGCTTAGTGGCTCGGCAATAAGTTTCGAGGGTATTAAATATATTATTTTCATACGCCTGGACTTGAACAGCGCAGAACCGCTCGTACTGGCCGAGAGATGAAGATAAGCGAGCGTTGGGCGTTATTTTACTCCTGTGTTTATGTAAACCTGTGATAAAGCTAGCCCAGCTATGCGCTACTAGACGCAACGTCACATGTTTGTCTCCTGGCCTTGCTTTCCTCGGCTAGATCCCGCCTCACAGTCAGCTGGTTAGTTCACGCGCGTGCTATTTATTTTCTTTATTTGACATTTTCAATACCTTCTCATCAACATACCATCAGTAAAAAAAGATGTGTTTATTTGTACTTTGAATGCGGAATCTAATCATATATTTTAAAAATAATTTTTCGTGGGCAAAGGCGTCTTAATGAAGAAAAATCTAAATTTCTCCATTTCCATAAAAAGTAAGTAAACTGTTTACATGTCAATATAAACTTTAACTTTTCAGCATCAAAATAAACCATGATTTTGATCATTGGGTGAAAGGGTTTCGGAGCCGCAACAGTTTAAAATTGCTATTTTTTATGAAAATACGATAAATTAAAATATTTTAAATTTAAACACTATGAAGTTCTGATTCCTCAAACTTTTCACAAAGCATTGTATCACAGTTGTCTACGGGCAGAAAAAGTTTCATTGTATTTAAAAATTGCAAGGTCAATTATCTCTATATTTCGGTCGATATGAGATAGAATAGCCCACATGTAAACGAAGGACAGGTCATCCTTTCAGAATTTCTAGTTTTGTCTTGTCCGTCCAAAGAAATTCGAAATGATCCAGCAAAAGTCAGAATACTTACAGGAAGTCGTCAGCATATGTGAGGAAGATAATGTACCTATCCATTAATTTAGTCTCCTTAGTTAATTATATATATATATATATATATATATATATATATATATATATATATATATATATATATATATACAAATAGGCATATATACTTGAAATTGAGATGTGCTTAAAGTTATAATTCATTAGTTAGAGTATTAAATATATAAATGTACAGTACAATTCCTAATCTGTGCACTAAGTTTACCCTACAGGCACGGATTTAGCAAATATAAAAGTAAATACCTCCTTATTACAGTACATGGAGATCCACAAAGTAGCAATTAAGGGTTCCATTTTTTCTAAAGTATCATCAATAGTAATATCAGTGTGAATGTGAGCCTTGCGTGCTTGTCATCTTTACCCCTAAGGAAATATATCCTGATATTAATTTCTTTTTCGTAGGGGCTGAGTAAACCCCAGAATCTTAGGGTGGTCAGAAGGATTAAACTATCGGGAATCGAACCTACAATGCTACCTTCATTTCATTTAGTTTTTCTGCCCAAGGGCAGGTCTTTCACTGCAAACCCAGCTTTCTCCAGTCTTTCCTAGTTTCTGCCTTCCTCTTTGTTTCCTCATATGGTCCATATATTCTATCTGCCAAAAAATAATTGGGCACTGTTTTTGCCCCTTTAGAATCTCGTGGTACCACCTCTTGTTGCTATAACAGCAGCCACTCTGTCAGGCATGCTCTACACTAGTTTGTGTGGGATATCAACTGCAATGCATCGCTATTCCTCTTGCAACATGGCACTCAGTTGGACAATAGAAGTTGGCTGCATCTCCCGAGACTTCAATCGCCGGGCCAATTCGTCCCAAAGGTGCTCAATGGGATTGAGATCAGGACTCCGTGCAGGCCAGTCCAACTGGTGAACTTTATTGTCTGCATACCACTGAATAATAGTCGCCGGAACATGGGGCCAATATCCATTGTCCAACTGAGTGCCATTTTGCAGGATGAATGGCGACGCATTCCAGTGAATCTCCTACAAAAACTAGCGGAGAGCATGCCTGACAGGGTGGCTGCTGTTATAGCAACAAGAGTTGGTACCACGAGGTTCTAAAGAGGCAAAAACAGTGCCCAATTACTTTTTGGTAGATAGTTTATCTTAATGTCGTCTATCATCTGATATCTTCTTCTACACCGAAATCTTTTTCCGTTAACCAATCCTTCCTATGCATCCTTCAGTAGGCAGTTTCTTCTCAGCCACTGACAAAACCAATTCCTTTTCCTCTTCCTGATCAGTTTCAGCATCATTCTTTCTTCACCCACTCTTTCCAACACAACTTCATTTCTTATTCTCTATGTCCACTTCATACGTTCCATTTTTTCTATATCCACATTTCAAATGCTTCTGTTCGTTTCTCTTCACTTTGTCATAATGTCCACGTTTCTGCTCCATACAATGCCACACTCCATACAAAGAACTTCACTAGTCTCTTCCTTACTTAATTTTGCAGAGGTCCGCAGAAAATGCTATTTTTTTATTAAAAGCTTCCTTGGCTTCCTTTTAACTTCCTAGCAGCAACTCATGTTACTGCTTATTGTACACTACACGTATTTGAAGTTGTCCACTTGCTGGTACTGCCTCATTTAGAATTCGCAATTTTATCTTCTTTATCCTTCTTCCTATGACCATGCTTATTTGCATTTTTCTTCATTTCGTACTGCTCACAGCTAGCATTTAGCTCCAGTAGCATATCTTTAGTATCATCTCCTCATCTGCCAACAACAAAATATCATCATCAAATCTTATGCACTTTATTATTCTTCCTCCTACTATCACTCCTCTCATGTTCTGAAAACAGTTCTTTACTAAATCCTCCAAGTAGATGTTGAACTGGGTAGGTGATAAAGGACATCCTTGACGTACTCCTCTCCCAATTTCACTTCCTTCTGACATGTCACCTTATCTATATATATAATTTGAACTGGTAATGGAAATTACGGGAAAACGGCTGAACGGATTTTAATAAATGGCCCCTCATTTTGAAGCTTGGAACCCAAAGTTTTTCGGAAAAGTAGTAGTTTTCAATGAAATGTCAATTTTCCTACATAATTTTCCTATTTTCCAAAATCCATCTGTTGTCAGTTTTTAGTACTAATTTTATTGAATCACGGCCGACTTGATTGAATTTCAGAAAAAAAACACACACTACAATAAACAATAGGCTATTACACGAAGGCTATGACCTGCACGATTGCCAACATACTTAGAGCTCAATTCAATTTGTTATTAAAAACTGATTCTGCAGTGTATAATTTTCTGAGTACAGCTGTGTATTGGATATTCAAATCTACGGAACTTGAGGTGGTTTGATGACATTGTTACCATTAGAAATTAAATATTATTATAGTTAATATCATGATGCGTCTATTTTTCATTAATTGTACATAATATTGATGCTATATTGATGACATGAAAGTGAAACATTTTGAGGTTATGTAAGTAAATGTAGAGAATATCTTAATTTAGATATTCATTTCTATAATTTACTGTGTGGCTGCTATATATAACTACAAAACTTAAGTAAGATAATAATATTGTTATTAAAAATCAAATATTTTTATACTTATTAACCCAGTGTGGTTGGGTCTTTTTCCATATACTTAATGGCGGTGTAGTGTAGATATTGATATGTGTAATTGTCTTCAGTATTGGCTCGAGAGAGCGCAAAAATTACAGT
The DNA here is from genome assembly GCF_040183065.1 of Periplaneta americana. Lineage (NCBI taxonomy): Eukaryota > Metazoa > Arthropoda > Insecta > Blattodea > Blattidae > Periplaneta > Periplaneta americana. The sequence continues at coordinate 140,458,812 of NC_091127.1, forward strand.
TCCTAAGGAAAGATCAAAAGGTATTACTTACTGATAAAATAAGAGGCCTAGAAAATTTTGTAGTCTCCAGATCATTTCAGCAAGATCTCTTAGTAGGATAAAATGATTTTACGCTCTACATTTCAAGTTTTACATGCAGCAGCTATACGAAAATGCTATTGTTCGAAAGCCTAGCAAACCTGATATTTTTTTTCTTTAAATTTTGCCTACAATCCACAATGACGTGAAATAGCTACTGCTATCGTCCTGACATTGATACTTGCGTTTTCGCGTTGAAACTCAAAAATTGACGTTGGATAGGTTCAAGAAAAAGTATTTGGCCTAAAAAAAATCCATTCAGAGGGAGTATGTTTCATTATTATGGAAGCATATAACTATCAAAAAGACAAGTATTCTTCATTGAAAATAAATGTGAAAAATGTTTATTTGAATGTCTAACGAACTTAGTTTGCAGCAGCATTTGCTGCACAAGTCACTAGTATACTATAAAAAAGTGCTTTCTGTGAAATTCAATGGCGGGACAGGACCTACAAGCCACTGCTTGTCTACATGCCTCAGCAGATGTGAACGATCATCCTACCTATAAGAAATATAATTTTATTTAAATAAGAAAGTAAGCCTATCCCTGTTGAAATGTTGGTAACATTTTACTCCTTTGATAATCGAACATAAACGTATTATGTTAAAGGATTACGAAATAAATATATTGGTTTGTTTAAAAAAGAGATTAACAGAAATAATGAAGAACAGATATCTGAAATATTGTGGGCACGCAACGGGCTTCCATCCAAGGAATGTAGACAGAAGAGAGAGAAGGAAGAAGATGGGAGTTACTAGTAATGGTGGAGGGGAGAAAAGAACTAAGAGGATTGTGTTAAGAGGGGAGTGGAGGAAAGGAGAAAAGTTTACGAGATGTAAAGTGAAATAAATAAGTATTTTATTCCAACCGGTATTCGAAACCCCGACTCTCAGGAATGGAAAATCAAAGCGTTCTTGCCACTGGGTTTCTCATTGTTGGAGAATGAATAGAAATTAGAAATTATCTATAGAAATAGCAACATAGAGAATTCTTAACCGAATAAAATACTCCCAAAACACAGATATAATGGAGAAAGCATTGCTTCGAGTGGAGAATGATGATGCACAGAGGTTTGCGAGTGACGTCGGTTGTAGACAGTAATTTGGAGAGAAGCATCGCTGCCATGGAGAAAGAAGGAGAGCACCGCAAGGGCACTAGGAGAGGGTGTGGAATTTCTGTTAGTGGATATAATTTAAACAGGGTTGCTGTAAAAGAAATGCAGCATTTCATACCAAAATCCCTTTTTATTTCCTTCTCCCACTGTATATACTGTACTGGTATGAAGACACCACTCCGTTAAAGTAATTCAGATTCAGTTTTTATTTTCTGAATTATGTTATTTGCATCGTCCGCAGTGACAGAATAGTTACAGCGTCGGTAAAGCCAAAACCTTACATTCTAGTTTTAATCTGCACCAAATTGCAATCTGTATTATAAAATATTAATATACGTTACAAGAGCGGTATGTTGACGTTTTCATGGTCGAGGAAAAGATTGAAAAAGCGAAACGTAGTTGAGCTTTTTTAATTTCCGAGAACATGAAAACAAACATACCGCTCGTGTATCGTACATTATTTTGTGCGAAGATCGTTTATTACATACCTGAAATACGAATTTCTAATTAGTTGCAATGAAACCTCCATGTTGGTTTCTGTTTAATGACGGCAACTTCGGAAAACCAAAATATCTTTCTTCAACATTGTTGCTATAAAATGTTTTCTGTGTTTACTATACTCCAGCAGGTCGTGATATACATACGTCTGTCTTTTTTCCCCCCCAGTCTATAAATGCAAACTTAAAACAAGCGGTAAGGTTATGTAATGATTTATTTTTCATTTTAATATTTTAACAATATTATTTATATAACATATTGCAGTAATAACATCGGCATCTGGAATCTTGTTGATTTTTTCACGGCTTCCTTAATGTTACTTGTATCAGGAATGCAATAAGTTCCGTGGAGTAGTAGACTTTATTTAATTTTTGCAAATATTTAAAAACAATAATTAACATTGCAATTTAGGTGAAATTGCAGTGGTAAGTTTCCAATTTATAATTATTGCTATGTTAAACGTCTCTAAAAATAATATGTTAAAAGCCTAAAGCAGTAAAATGAATGTCGCGGTTAAGCGGTAGGAAGAGGGAAATTGTTATGTGTGTTAGGTTGGGAATACTGAATGTGGTATTTCACACTTACGGCGTATTGGTACTGTGCGGAAAACAAGGAAATACGCACGATCTCGCAGAAAAAAATTATATGTTCAGGAGTTAATTTGGTTGGCCCTTTTTTACTTTACTTACAAAATGTTTTCCCCTGTAATATTTAGAAATTCACAGAGGTCAAAATTCTTACAGTGATGATTGCTTCAATATGATAATAATTAAAAATAAATGTTACAGTTTTTGATGACATTCATGTGATCATACAACAGTAACATTGATTTTTAATTATTATCATATTTTCCTCTAATTCAGAATCATGGAAAACACGGAAGAAAATTACGGTATTGTAATATACAATAGTTTTGGAAAATTCTTGAGAATAAAGGCATACCCAGCCATCTTATAAGAACAATACAAAGCATGTATCAGAATACAAAGATAATAATACGAAATGGGGGAGACTGCAGAAGAATTAATAAACGGGTCAGGCAAGGGTGCCCTTTATCACTCACACTACTTAATTTATATACAGACAATGTCACAAGAGAATGGCAGCATACTTTAAATAAGGATTTTACTATAAATAGCACACCTTTGAACACACTATTATTTTAGATTGTATAACTTATTCAAATCCAGTTTGCTTAAGTTTATTATAACAGGTCTACATGTATAACATTACCCAATGTAATCGGTATTTTATTTATTTTCTTTCGTTTTAGGTAAGTGATCCACGTCTCTGCCGAAGAAGTCACAAGTTTCCCGAACTCATGGCAAGTGCCTATCAAGCTTTGAAGATAATTATATTACCATTACAGTGAGGGACGCAGACAAAATATAAGTCCATGTAGTGTAAGATGATACTGATAACATTAAACATTAAGAAATAATACAGTGTTTATTAATGAGTAATTAATTAATTAATTCATTAATGAATCATTTATTGAATTGGACCATTTGTCAACATGTAAAATTTATTTATTTAGTGATCAGTCATTTGATATTTTCTAATCTGTTAATTGAGATATTTTCACAAATTTCTGTATGCACATAGCTATTATTCTTACATCATTTTATTATTTTTTCATCGTCTTTACCACTTCCTTTAATACAGACATACAATCTAATGGAAGGTATGTCTTTGGTCCGACACTGAAGACAAACTCATATTGCGGTCCTGTCTGGTCGTGGCACGGCACATGACCATCGCTGGAGCACAGAGTACACAAAACAAAAGTTCAGGGGAAGAAATGCGTCATGAAAGCGTTGGGTGGAAATTGCGAATACCTATTTGTAACATGTTATGAGTAATTTAGTTTAGAACTTATAAAATAAATCACGTGAACGTCTTGCCTTTAACTAATAGCACATTTGTTGAAATTGCGTATTTTTTTGGTACAGATACCATCATCTACAATTACTACCTCATTTCTTTGAGGAAAATTTCATTGTCTTTAAAATGATGACGCAACCTAATAAACATTCTAGCTGAAGATTTTTGTAGACTCTTATACGACAAGTCTCAATACTATATTACACCGTAAGATTCGTACCTATCTGTCCCTAATGATAACTCAAAACTGCTCTTGGAGTAAGTGAGCTATAACCACAGTCACGAAGCTCAATACTTAGTAAATATGCATCCATAGATAGTCACTAACCACTAGGATCGCTACTATCGCCTCATTACGGACAATGCGAAATAGTACCTGCACAGTCTGTTGTTCCTAGTACTCCCATAAACTCAAGCTTCGTGACTGTATATACTAGATTGTGCTATAACCATGATTGGTGGTTGTATGAAAACTTCATATTGATCTGATGGTAGGTGAGCAGCCCGAAATGCCAAAGTATCATTTTTTTCTTTGCCAGTGGAATAGTATTACTGCAGATAAACAGAGGAAAAAGTCAGAGGTTGAGTGGAATCGTATTTCCTCCAGAAGGAAGGAAAACCTCTGCTACATAATATTTTAGCGAAGTTGTTCCTAAGGATATCTAATTATCTTTTCACATTGAAGTTCGACTCATTAACCGTACATAAATCCCTTCAAAAAGGAAAGATAATGTTGCTATTTAGCATTTTTTTTTATTTTTTTCACACCTTTGTAAAGTCGGTCCCAAAGATATCGAAAAGATAAGAGAATGTTGCTATTTAGCAATTCTTTAATTTATGTAATCAAGGTGTATAATTCTTTAATATTTTTTCACACCTTTATGCCAAGAATATTTTATAGTTACCTTTACATATTGAAGTTAGATTCATGAACAGTGCATAAAACCCCTTGAAAAAGGAAAGAGAATGTTGCTATTTACCAATTTTTTAATATTTCTTCACACTTTTGTAATGTCGATCTCAAGAATATTGTATTGTTATCTTTGTACATTGAAGTTCGACTCATAAAACTCTTCAAAAGAAAAGATAATGTTGCTATTTAGCAATTTTTCTAAATTTTTCACACCTTTCTGTAATTTTATCTTTGTCTACGTTCTTTGTTCCTCCCCTATTTTCGTTGTTTCATTCTTAGATTCTTATGGTCTTACTATCCTTCTTTGAACTTCTTTCTTTCTTTCTTTCTTGCTTGCTCTCTCTTTCTCTCTCTTACTTTCTTTCTTTCTTTCTTTCTTTCTTTCTTTCTTTCTTTCTCTCTTTCTTTATGTAGTGTAGCTATTCCTTTTCTTCAAGTTCTTATTCTCAGCCTCCATTTTTCCCTTCTTCCAATCTATTCTTCCTTTATTACTACCATTTGTTTTGTTGAATATTTTCTTCACATCTATTTTCTTCCTTTCTATCCTTAATTTTTTCGTTTTCCTTCTGTTTCCCCTTTTTACCTGTTGTTATTTAATCGTGTCCTAAGACAGGTTTAAACCTCAAAAGTGGTACAACAATGCACCACTTATGAGGCAACTAGGCCAGGAGACAAGGGTGTAGAGTGGCCAGTTATTTTCCCCGGCATTGCATACATCGCCGATTAGCTACATGTTACACTAATGATATTTCAGATGTATACAAACAATTGTTTTTCCTCTGATAGACCTACGTATCGTCAAGTGAGATTTACTGCCTAATAATAGATGTACATATCAGCCAGAACCTCAAGCAGATGCAACGTTTTTACCTCTCTAATCATATTTTTTCTTCCGCAATTCCTTCTTTTTTCCTTTAGTTTCCCTTCCATATATTTTCTTTTTCTTTCATACATCCATTCTTTTAATTTCTTCACTTTTTAATTACTTCTTTCAAGCTTTGTTAATTTTTCATCTCTTGGTTCTATTTCTTTCTTTACGTTAAATTCATATTATTTTAGCGTTCATTTTCTTTTTCTTTCTCCATAATTTTTAGTGAATAGGTTGTTTTATCTTTTGTTCCGTGCACAGAGTTGTATTCATATCTTCGTCTCGATCTGTAACTGTGGATGTTCACGTACGTCACTCTTCCTTTATTCTTAACTCCTTTTTCTTCATTCCTTCACAACTTTCTGTGAATATTTTATAATTTTTTCATCGCACCAAGTTGTCTTTTTACCTTAATTTCTGTCAAGATCTGTGGACATCGACTTGAGTCACTCTTCCACATTATTCGCTCTCCTGGCGCCGGCCGGTTGTGCAGGAAAGACGTTTCCCATCTCCATCTGCGTTCTCATCTTCGTTCCTTTCATTTCCGGGGGACAAAAGACGGAAACGGTCACAGCGACTCAGGTTGATGACGTCATGGACCGCTCATTCTTCGTGCTTGATATGAAACACAGCCTGCGGCGCTTTGTTGTCAGGCGATCGGCATGAAAACAACTGAGCATTTCGAAGTGGTCCAAAATGCGCCACGACGGAGGTTTGAGAAAGGTCGTTATTAATGAATGGCATAAACTATAGCGTTTAGCGTTCCTTAATGGTTGGAGTAAAACATACAACCACTTTGAATAATTTCAAGGGAAAAATTGTTCCGGGGCCGGGTATCGATCCCGGGACCTCTGGTTGAACGTACCAGCGCTCTGCCACTGAGCTACCCGGGAACTCCACCCGACACCGTCTCAACTTTTCCCTTTATATCCACACAACTCGCGTGGGCTGACGAAACGCCAGAAACCCACAACGTTAACAGAAAACCACAATTCCAAGTCACACAGAGATTGTGTGCACTCGTTGTGGGTCTCTGGCGTTTCGTCAGCCCACGCGAGTTGTGTGGATATAAAGGGAAAAGTTGAGACGGTGTCGGGTGGAGTTCCCGGGTAGCTCAGTGGCAGAGCGCTGGTACGTTCAACCAGAGGTCCCGGGATCGATACCCGGCCCCGGAACAATTTTTCCCTTGAAATTATTCAAATCTGCTTTACAGGGAGCTTCACCTGAAAGACTAGATTTGGATAATACAACCACTTTACTGAGCAGATAATGTATAGAAGTAATAAAGAATGAGAACAATTTTGAAATCTCTTAAAGATATAATCCGCAAAATCTGCTTTTGTTTGTTTCGTAATACAATGAATGAAAGTCATTGAACCTTTGCCTCTTCACGTTACGGCGCTTTTTGCAATTATACCTTTGAAGTCGGACTCGATAGACGTACCCAATATACTTTGTGAGTCATTTCACATATGGTTTTAGAGCATGGTTTTGTATATGTATGCTGTGAACGTTTTATTTTAAAACTACAAGCCCTGTACAGTACCTCATTACCAGACATCGAGATTTTGGACCCGATAGAATAAGTTTACTACGTCCGTACTATAGGTAGCTTCTTAATTGTGTTGGAGTCGGCAGAAGAAGAGACATGTGTACATGAAACCAAGTTCAGTCCAGTCTGCTGGTACTGTACAGTGACGTTCCAAAAAAAAGGCAACTAATTTATCAAACATTAAAATAAAATGATTGTTAGAGGAGAAAAATTCTATAGGACCAAAAAATTAATCTTTACGTAGATTAAAATAAAAAACCTATCATGCGAAATTTTCAAAATTAATTAATATGCATTTCCTTTCAGCTTCTGTCATAAGCACAAGTGCAATACTTACTCAACATACATAATATTTCTACACAACATACACAACTTATGAAGTACAATACAACACACATTCTGAAGGTCTCAAAACTAAACTTTCTTCGGTAGTCGGCAAGACAAAGTTTATATTGGGAGAAGCTCCGCTCTACATCACATGATGTAATGGATTTATTTTAGTAGGTTATTTTACGACGCTTTATCAACATCTTACGTGATTTAGCATGTGAATGAGTTGAAGATGATAATGCCAGTGAAATGAGTCCGGGGTCCAGCACCGAAAGTTATCCAGCATTTGTTCATATTGGGTTGAGGGGAAAAGCCCGGAAAAAACCTCGACCAGGTAACTTGCCCCGACCGGGAATCGAACCCGGGCCACCTAGTTTCGCGGCCAGACGCGCTAACCATTACTCCACAGGTGTGGATGATGTAACGAATGCAAAACGAAAAAACACTATGTCATTGAAATCTATCTTCGCTACCCCAGCAGTGTCCGTAGACTTCTTCCCTACTAGCATGTCTTTTATGTCACAGAATATCATCTTCACATAGATAACCACATGTACAGATCAAAACTAGACTACCAGCTATCTTCTGTCCTCTCTTCTGATAAAGTGAACTAGGTGTACGGGACTGTTTTTATTGTCAGAACAGTACCTCCTCTCCCTGCCTTATGAGTATGACTGAGTAAATAAAGCACATGGGACGACAGGTAGGTCGTTACCATCACTGCTCCCACCCACTACCGTCCAGCTATCCAACTTGAATTCGCACTGTTTTCATCTATCGGATCTAAAGTGTGCTCATTACATTTTTAACAGCTTCGTAGCATACATCATCCAACTCTGTCAAACATGGCAGAGTTATGTTGGATTTGTTGGATGTTTAGACTGACTGAAGTTCACCACACAGATCAATAACAAACTATTGGAATGTAACAGAGATGATAAGGGCTTGAGGCGGACACTTATGCAACATAAGCTTTTCGGAATGCGCTTCTAAATAGGGCTCATGATTCATGGAGGACGGGTCATCGAGCATATGTCCCTTAACAAAAAAAAAAATTATCCCCTCTGTGCAACCTCAACATTTGTCCGTGAAATTCTGCTACATCCTGTATAATAGGAGTTTTACATCGGATAGCATTTGAATTGTAAAATTGCTTTAAGATGTACAGTAATTAGGAAGAAGTTATAACGGATTTTATTTCAAATTTTACTAAAATTATCCATTTGCAGTGTTGTACGAGTACACAATCAAGCCAATGACGTCATGGGATATCTTCCGAAATTCAGAACGCTCCATCCGTCATTGTCCTTGTCTATTACTCCTCTGCCTGCGATAGGACGAGTAGAGATGGCTTTGACAAGAGCCTGCTCTAAAAATTTCAAACTCCATGGTCTTGACAGCCCGAGCAATGGAGTAGCTGATGAGCACCCAGCGGCCCAGAAGTCTGACGGCCCGTCCTCGCGTCGATGCCCGTTGACATATTTCTCAATTTGTGATGAGTAGAACAGAACCAGAGGAAGGAATGCAGAGTGTTCCTTTTTTCGTTTGGAATCTAATATTTCTGAAAATATATCCTAGCGTGTTTTGTAAAAATTCTTGAACCATTGCTTACTCATAAGAGTAGGTGAATAATAAGAGGAATAAAAGAGATGGGTCAATTTTCGGTAATTTTAGGGAAAAGCTATCTTAAATTAGAAAAACCTAATGACATTGATATTTAATATTTAATCTTCCTCAACTTGTTGAGGTTTCCAAATACAAAGAATGTTAAACAGTAACATTTAAGATGACATTAAAAATGTCTTACAAGAAATTTGTTTATAATAAACTAAAATTTACAGTAGATAATAATTCAAAATAATGAAAATTTGCAGTAAAATAAAAAATACAAATAAAAAACAGAATGAGAAAATTCAATTTGAATTGAAATACAAGTGTCGCCGTAAAATCTGCAGAGAACCCTTCAAAGCTGATATAGAAATTTCCTTATTTGTTGTTGTTGGGACTCCAAAATTGTGAAAGAATGCCTCGAATTATTTTTATGGTCCCTCTGCGCCTACCATTAATCCGATGACTTCTATATCCCTGAGTTTATATGATGTTTTGTAATAAGGGATAGTTGGTCCATAAATTGTCCTTTTCTCTAGATTAACCTCCTCGGGTTGATTCTGATGCGTCTCGAATCTGATGGTCGGATCCAGAATATAACCTTTTGTCTCTCCAGGTTTAAATGTTATAACATCAGTACGCCGTTGACTTCCGGTATCCGCTATTCCATGGACTTCTTCATAGGCATGTTACGATAACAGACCAGATCTTGTGGTGCCTGCTATTACGAAGAGTTTCGCCAAATGGGCATGAACCTAATACATGAGCTAAATTGTTTCAGTTCATATTCTTACAAATGCTACTCAAAATGATAACTGTATCGGAAAGGTTACGTTTTCATGGTTCGGATGACCTAAAAAGGCTTTCTTGTGTAAAAATTGGACTTACCGGCTTATTCCCCCCACCCTTAAGATATTCTTTCAATATTGTTGTGTACTACTAGTTGTTTATTATATTCCATAAACTTAAATTGACTTCGAAAAATTTTGTTTATATATTTATTTAAATTATTTTAAAAGTTTCATTTCTGATAAATTGTGTATTATTTCATTTAGCTTATTCGAATGTTATACTAGTGACACCCTACAGGCGCTAATCGCGATTACCATTATCGCGATTATCTCCGATCGCGATATTGAAAATGTGTAGACACATTAGGTCACACTTGATCCCGTCTGGTCAACAGCTGAATTACCATAGAAGAAACATTTTTTCTCTACGTATATACTTGTGTGATTGTTTACCTTCTGGACAACATCTGAATTTCATACCTTGTTTTGATGTTTGTTCATTGTTTTTCCTTTTTATTTGTTGTTGTTTCTTGCAGCTTGATATGAGAATTTGTTTGTTAAAATTTTTACATATTTTATAATCTAAACTAATGCAATTTATACCATTACTATTTATATTATTTTGCAAAAAAATTTTATAACCTATATAATTTGTTATTAAGGGGAGAGGATGGTATTTTTTTTTAACTTTTTTCCTATTCGGTGGAAAATATTAATTTTTTGTATGTAGAGAGCTCATAACTGTGGAAACTCAAACAAATAAATATATTTTGAAAAAATTATTTGGGGGCCCAAATTTGAAAAAATATACCCAATGCAGGATTGTACTAAAACCGATATATCTAAACCGTTTTTAAGGGTAGATTCAAACAATTTTTTCCAATGTATTTGCACACTCATGTTCTACAAACTGTCTATAACAGCATTTTGATATTAGTCCCTACTTTTGTAAAATAAACAATTACAATTTAATAACAATTTTCTGATTTCCTTTCTTGCAAACAAACGGACGTATTTTTAAAATGAAATTAACTAACAAAATTCTGTTACAGAGAAAAGTTTTCTAATGGTCTAAAGAATGTGTGTTCTAAATTTCATGCATGTATCTTTAATAGTCCAGAAATTATATCCATTTTTCTCTGGCAATGTAGCAAAAAAATGAAGTTACTGGAAACAGATAAAAGAGACGTGTGATTTAAAAATCCATAGCGCAGGATGTTTAAAAATGATGACTCAACAACCGATAAGGTCACAAATACCCACAAAATGTTATACAATGCATTCCACACATATCAAAGGGTATTTTAAAGAAAAAAAAATTGAAAATTTAATTTACCGGAAACAACAATAAAAGTGGGCGAGTGATTTAAAAATCCATAACGCAGGAAGTTTAAAAATGGCGACTCAACGTTCTATAAGGGCACAAATGCCCACAAAATGTTATGCTATGCGTTCCACATATATCACAGAGTATTTTAAAGAATATTTTGTTTTGAAAATTTACTCATTTTTCACCAAAAAATACCATCCTCTCCCCTTAAGCCTAAGATTTGTATTATTTTTAAATAAATCATATTTTTAAAATGACCCTAACCTCAACGATATCGTCGTAATGGAAACTGAAATTTAAAATCTGAAAAAAGAAAAATCAGTTCCAGTTTGTAATTCAATATTTATTGAATTGAACCATCTTTCAGAAGACTTATATTACTATCCATATATTAATAATTCGTCTGCCATTCGTTAATTTATTTCTTCTTATTTTTCTCACATCTGCATTCAATTTCCCGAATACGTCTGATAGTAGCCAGATGTAATTTCCTAGACATTCATTTTCGTTTCTCTTCATAACAAAATTCCACAGCAGAAGCTATCACGACTTCCTAAATAATAGAAATCAAGGTGATTGGAAACCAAAGATTACTAGAATGTTACTTTCGTCCACTGGGCCGTGCCTCAGCGCGATTATCTAGTTATGCAAATAGGATTAAGCTCCTGATCGCGAGCGCGACGGTGACACACTACAACCCCGATCGCGATTAGGTCGATTATCGCGATTAGTGACTGTAGTCTGTCACTAATATCATGCTTACAAAGGAACTATTAACGAATTCTTAACAAAAGCTCTACTCAATCGGCTCACATCAGTAGATGTCCACAGCAGATATTAGTAGACTACATTAGGCAACGAACCTATAATGGTGATAATTAAGATGCGAGTATGTTTATGAAACGAGCGCAAGCGAGTCAAGTTTCACACGACTTTTTATGCTCGACCATATTGATTGGTGAAATGAATTTGCGGGAATGTGCTTTGCGAAAGGCTGGAAGATGACTGTGATTTCATGTTAACTTGTGTGTTGTTTTTTTCGACTGAATTTAATATTGTCTAATATCGCGCTAGTTGTTTTTCGATTGTATATCCGAGAATAATCGATACTTGCGCTTTCATATTGCTACAATGGTATATTCTGATTGGTGGAACACCTGAACTTTAATGAATAGGTGTACTTTAATGAGGTCCATTAAAGGGCTGCTACTAGGTGTATAATTACTACATTTCGGCATGGTCGAGCATAAACAAATATAAAACATTACTTGCCCATAGTAACTGTCAATTTGCGTTGCTAAGAGGAAGAAATATTAATTAAACGGATTGAAAAGAAAGAGGAGGCTAAATTGAATGAAGAAGAGTAAATCGAAGATTGAGAGGGAGAAGAATTAAAAACATACGCAGCAAAGAAAGATAAATAGAAAATGAAGCAGAGGAATATGATAGAAGTAGAATTTAAAAATAATGATAGGAAGAAAGCAAGGTAAAGAGAGAAATTGAGAATATAAAGTGGGGAGGCCATTTGGTGTTGGTGGCTTGTAGTGCTGGATGTTCAATTGCTGACATCTTTTGGAGCACTTCGTTTGGAACTCTGTCCCGCAGTGATAAGCCTAATAACCTTATCAGCATTTTCCTGTGGCATATTTGGAGATTGTTACGACGTTTGGCAGTGAGAAACCATGTCTGACACCCATAAGACAGCACAGGAGTTACGTAGGTTTCCAATATTTCAATTCTGAGTTTTTTAGCGCTCCAAATATAGACCCTCTACTGAAAAAAAAAAAAAAAAAAAAAAACACGTCCTAAACTTCGTTTTCTGTGTTGGCGCGTATATTCGCCCAAGAATGTTTACGATTAACTGAATTGAATAATTTCAAGGAGAAATTGTTACGCTGCGGAGTATAGAACCCAGTACCTTTGGGTAAGCGCACGAACGCTCTACCGACTGAGCTACTCAGGAATTATACCAGGCACCAACTCAGTTTTTCCTCTTACATCCACATACCTCAAAGTGAGTTGACAAACCATCAAATATCCAACATTGAATGCAGACGAACTCTGTGTGACTTGAATTGTTCTGGGTTCGGTATCCGGCCCCAGAACAATTTTTTCCTTGTAATTATTCAAATCAGCTGCACAGGAGCCATATCTGCTTTGGTTTATCTTGTCTCAGAAGCAATAAAACCAAGTCTCTTCAAATGAGGGTGGAGATTATAGAAGGGTTGTAAATTTTCAGGATTACTTTCAAAACCTTGTCATTGTACAGGCTACCAGAACTCAGCTTCTTGTAAGACAAGCTCAGTGACGGAACTACACAGTATGAAGAGAGATATTTTGTTGTTTTATTTTGTGCTGCAGAATGTATCAATTAGTCCCTTCCGCCACTGGATGGATGGACGGCACCGCTCCACTCCTTCCATCGCCATAACGACATAGACAATGTAAAACATATCTCCTTTCTCTCTCTCTTTTCACAGTGAGACAAGATTCATCACACAGTCTTTATACCTGAAAGCTATATTTGCATGATCAACTGAATAATTTGTAGGAGGATAGGCCTACAGCAAATGCATAGCTTCGGTATCAAAGAGTTGCCAACGTTAACCTTTTGAGTGGGAAGATAATTTATTAGATCCCAGATATGTTGTCCAAGTTAATCGTCTGACTAGCAGTTGTCTGGACTCTGGAACTGTCACATATTATATATATATATATATATTGGATTGAGATGGCGATTTCTTCGGAGCTATGATTTTGGAATTGTAATCAAAATCTGAATCACTAACAAAACTGTCACAGCAACAAAATCACAGGCCTTTAAATCACATCCCACCGCTATTGAGAGCAACTTACCGGCTGCAATGAAACTATTTTAGCACAACTCTGCATTATGAAACTGGGAACTTAAATAAAATTGATGGTAAAATTGTTATCGCAGCAAGTTGCTGAAGTTAAACGTGTATGAAGGCAAGCACCACGACATTGTACTTGGAACTTGCAAGATAATGCTTTGAGTTGGAATTCTTCGTGATAAGCCTGTGATAGCAGAGGCACGGGATATCACAGATTGCTAATGACGCCCTCTTCCCGGCTCTACGTAAGCTGATCAATGGATGACAATAGAAGACGTTGATGTTTGCGTGGCTGCCAGCGCTCCAGGGGCGGGATGTGTTGTCTGTCATTTGGCTTGGCGGAGGTTGAATAGATGAAGGGGCGCTCCTCGCAGACATCGACACAAGAGTTTGTCTTTTGTTCGCACCTCTCACCTCGCACCCCGTGAACAGGTATTGATTACATAGCTCCAGTGTGCTCTGCATTCACATTCAGCGGCTCTTATGCAAGTACAACCACAAATTTTATCGTATTCATACAGACTATAGTACAACCTGTTAGCAAATTTTCATACTAAAATTGGATAAGGGGACACGTTTATTCTTAGTAATTCGTAAAGGAAATAGGCAATTATTCCTTTAATATTTTTAAGGGAAAATTGTTCCGGGACTGGTTATCGAATACGGGACCTTTGGCTAATAGCGCCAACGTTCTACCACTGAGCTATCCAGGAACTATACGAGATCCCGGGCCAATATTCCCTTCTTTACTTCGTTTTTTCTCTGTGATGCACGTAAGCATACAACTTGACAGTCCTTCTCTTCGATTCTATTTTCCACACTCCGCATTTTGAGACTTTACTGAACATAATGGCTACCAAAAACCGGGACAAAGTACTGACGCACAGACAAATGCCTGCATCGGGAATCTCAGCGCATGATATCTACCTTGCCTATTTCCTCAAATGTCCTGCATTCATTCGTAAACAATGTCGTATAGCAGCCGTGGCGAAAATGTGACTCACGAGCACATTGTGGCTTGCAATGATAGCTGTGCATTTCTCTTGCTTCCTACCTCCCCCAACCCCCATCCACGCACTCACTGGAGTCAAACTCCGTTCCATTGGTATTTGTCTCTGACCTACGAGTGGCGTATCGTTGCAATGTCTCTCTCAAAACCATGTACCTCTACAAAAACGAAAGGTTCAAGTACGATGAGAGGACGCATTTTTTTGCTGCCAATATCTTGAGAACATTAAATGTATGATTAAATTGTTTACAATATTACGAGGAAAACGGTTGTATAATATAAAACGGGATTACATTACATGTCACTCATGAAACCTTAAAAGGTTGTGTTATTATTATTATTATTATTATTATTATTGTTGTTGTTGTTGTTGTTATTATTATTATTATTATTATTGTTGTTGTTGTTGTTATTATTATTATTATTATTATTATTATTATTATTACTATTATTACTATCATCTCTGTACGTCGATCCATTTTCAGCAGATGTACGAATAATGCGGTTAGATCTTCAATTTAAACTCACAGATTTACAATGTCATGTTAAATGAAACCTAGATGTAAGGACTTGACAAATGTTGAACTTTTCAAATCTTTGCTAAAAATAAATGTCCGAAGCTTCGTTCTTTCGCTTTCTCTTTTAAAGCCATGTTCGCTACAACTTAAGTTTCTGAACAATTATTTTCAACAATGAAAATAGTAAAAACCAAATTCAGATCACGACTGACAGACAAATATCTTCTTGATCAACTACAACTGGCAGTAAGAGACATAATTCTTGATTTTGAAACTCTGTCGCAGAGACATTCTGAAGACAGTTAATTTTAGGTTGTGATAATGTATCCTATGTTTTGTTGTTTATTTCTTTCTTCGTTGTACGTACTAAACATTAGCTTGTAACTTTATACTTTATAAAATTATATTTAAGTGCTGGACTTAAAGAAAATGAAAACCCGTTAATAAGTCAGACAGTTGTATCACTTCCCCTCCGGGTGTCCGCCTCCCCCCATATGTGCTATGCACGTTGCAGGTTACACAGTGGCTCGGCGCACGATCACATTTTCGCCACGGCTGTCATATAAAGATCTAAGTTGAATTGACCGGACAGCTTTAATATCAGACGCAGTCATTATTCCCTGGCACACAGTTTCGATTACTCCCACTCTAGAGGGCAAAGTTTCAATTATTAATGATTATATTAACCAATTTTACGGTAAACACGCAGCACTGAAATCGAAACGAGTGAAAAGACCAGAAGTCCCATGGTTAAATACCTCAATTCACACTATGATGACTGAACGTGACGCAGCTTACTGTAAATACAGAAGGACCAGATCTGAGGACAATCTGAGTATAAACAATTACGTAGCAAAGTTATCGAAGAAATAATAAATTGACTTCGACACGTGCGTGACATTATTGGACCATCTTCAAACCCATCAGCACCATGGCGAGACTTGAAAACAATTGGTATAGGGAGAGAGAAGGACCAAGTAAACGACTTTTCTATTTCACTGGACGCTCTTAATAATCACTTTACCACGATACACTCACAGCCAATTGACCCCAAGGAGGAAGAACAGACAATGCATGAACTACTGCAAACGACCTGTCAAACGATAGGCTTTACCCTTCTATAAACCTTTTCAATTTAGGCTGATGGAGCTCATCTCTGTTACTGGTGGCCTGGAATGCAGCATCAGGAGGAGCGATAAGCACTTATTTTTTGTTTGTGGCTCTTGATCAGGTCTCAGGCCGAGCATATCTTAAACCATAAGCACAGGCTTGTATTCAGTTTTTCTGAGCCCGTATTATATTGTATTATAGACCCATACGTGCATGCAGTGTGTGTTTCGTACGCATTATGTGTACGTACAGTAGATATAGGGTAAACTAGGGTCTGTTGGACAGTCGGGCATGTTGGACACTCTGTACTTTAACGTGTTACCTCGCCACTTGTGGGCACCACATTCTGCTAGAAGTCAATGACGGAAGTAGCCACGAGTGGGGCTACTTCCGTCATTGACTTCTAGCAGAATGTGGTGCCCACAAGTGGCGAGGTAACACGTTAAAATACAGAGTGTCCAACATGCCCGACTCTCCAACAGACCCCAGTTTACCCTATATGTGATTTATAATACCTGCTAACCAAGCTTCACTAATCATATTTTGTGTATTGCTCGTAATGAAAAATAAAAAATGTAGAAGCCTGTAGTATAGGCCTATTAAGTTTCCATAAATTAATATATATACAATGTGTAATCAATTTATTTTCGCTTTGCACATTTATATACTGTAAAACATGCATGCGTATGTCACAGAAGCTCATTGCTTCCATGGCTGTTGAGTCAGTCTATAAAACAGCGTCAGATTTTCTTGAAGAACTCAGCTTTTACACGTGATTTTTGTGCAAAAAAGTCAAGAAAATTTTGCGATTTTTCTTGGAATCTCTCCATTTACTGCTTATGGCTAGTCTTCTTCTTCTTCGCCTTTCATGTGATGAATTTAGTACATATTCAAGGCGTTTACCTAGTTCTAGATAACGCTTCCGTTTCCTTTGTACTGTGCTTGCCTACATTCAGGGCAGTCCGGAATATTATTGATTGCCCCTTGTATTATAGAAACTGATAAAGTGAATATTACATTCATATCATCAGAAGCCGAAGCCGTTGATCAATGAACTATCAACATCCTCAACTAAGATAACCAGTGTTTGAATCTCTAATATATTCTACGAGATTTAAAATCTCTTATTGCATTATTGTTTCATTGCACTTATGACTACCTAATTGCCTCTGTGCAACTCGTGTAGTTGAATCGCTAAATACGTAATAATCTCTCAGTCGTCTGCAGAAAAGTAACCCCAGAAATAAAATTCATGAGATGGTGACATTGATCGCTGACTGCTAGGAATGGATCGCAAATTTTTGCCCTCGTTCCATCGTTCCGGTTTCTGAGTTCACATTTGTTGCGAAGCTCCTATACGTCAAGGCTATCATACCGATCAAAGCCCTCTTCTTTCTAATAAACAAGCAGCTCTCATTTTTATTACAATTGATAAAACAATCCGGGCCTCAAAGGGTGCAACGAAGAGCACAGGAGGGTCAGAATGCTTTGATACGAGGACCCTCTCGCGGTGTGTAGAGTTCAAAGTCATTTGTATTTTATTCCCATGGTTACAGAAATTCTTTCGTTTCTATTGAAATCAATAGTAGTCACGTGGTATGCATCCCCGCTCAGTTTCTACCGAGAAAACCATCCGGAATTTGTATGGACAAAAATGTGGTTGCACTTGTGTTATTTGATACAATACGAGATGTATTGTGACGTATTTTTGTAAAATGATTCTACAGTGCGAGATATTTGGAATATGTGTAGCCAACATAACCTTGTGACTAAGGCATTTTTAGTTTTATTCTAAATTCCTGAATAAAATTGTGAATTCAACACTCTCAAATAGGCATAGGCTTCACTTCCAAAGTCCTACATCTTCCTAATACATAGTTTTCATCTACACCAGGCATGCCAGAAATCAGACTCTGAATGTGCAGTTATGTGCGCGGATCGCCAATCTGTGCGGACTGCATCATTCAAGGGTTGCTCTTACCAGTTCTTAGCTGGAGAGGTGTACAATAATCTGTTCTGCGCTTCTAGGGTTGGATTAAATAGGCATTTGCATATTATAAATGCACTTAGCAGAAGGAAAAAACCACGGTTATTATCAGTGTCTATATTTGACAATTGTAATACAAGAAACTTTAGGCTTACTCAGTTATATTTCACAAAGTAGTGGTTTGTAAAGCATAATTTATTAATACGAATTTTATATAGTATTTGAAGTTAAATATATTGCAGTAATTTCGAAACAACGAAAAACGAAGAAGTGTTTCATTTTACGTAATAGATACCAAATATTTTAAAGTAATAGATTCTACTCTTTCATTGTTCGTCAAGCATTGGTACATAAATGTTGAAGAAAATATTATACTCCCAATTAATTGAATTCCGTAGGACATTGTGAAGTTTTTACACTGAAATCACTTCCTTGTTGTATATCAATATAAATTAACATTAATATTAATAAAGAATATAAATTAAACTTAGAATTTAAACTCGCATATAGTTTATTTGTAAAACGTTGAGAAAGTATCGACAAGTTAGGAGCGTTACTCAAAGAAATTAAAAGTATAGTTCACAAGCTGTGAAGAGATGATATTTTCTTTGTGTTAGGTTTAAATATTTATTAATGTAAGTATATTAAATTAATATAGTGATGTGAGATGAAAAATTGCCATTACATATTATTCCAGAAAATTTTTCCGCCTTGCAAATAGTTGCTTTCTTCGCTCCTTACAACCTCAAGAACCTCACATGTATTCCTCTCTATATTCTCATCACTTATCAGTTTATGAAATTAAAGCCGTAAGCCGTCTAATCTCTGATGACTGTGTTAGTACAGACTCCAAAACAACGCCATTGTCAAGTTCGTTTTACTGTGAGAGTACTGATTAAGAAATAATCGCTGGCATAATAATATTTTGAGAACTTCAGTAATCTGATCTAAACTGTCACAACACTATTACCTCGACATGGGCTGATGAAAGCCTTTCATTCTAAAATAATTATTTTGGCTGAGGAAAACATTATAACAATTATGTTATATGATTCGTAATTTCTCCTCTTCGTTATCTGTGAACTCTTCACTTTATTTATCATAACTCATTGACAGACATAGCCAAATCAGCACCCGTACTGAAACTGTGTTACTGAAACAAAAGTTGATATGCTCTGCAGGTACTCTATAGACCTGTCGCGCTCCCTCCAAGGCGATTCACTCCCTCCAGGTAGGGGAATAGAAAGTGCACATCGCACAGAGACAGATGCACAATATGCAGAGTTTTGGCATGCCTGATCTACACTATCTCACTCCTAACAATACCTAACGCTGAAAGTATTGATAAGTTCAGGAATGAGTAAACAGGGTTTATGAACTTAGTTCGTAAGGCAGGCAGTCTGACAAATCGGATATTCACAGTTCACCAATGTGGATAAACATGTAGATGACAAAATGGATTGATATAGGCTACAAGTAAATATCCGGTCATATAGGCATGGCGACAGTTCGGGAGGTAAGTCGTCCATCATTTGGTTTCCTCTTATTTCAGTGGCGCTACTGGTGTGTTTACGTCCATAATGGATAACGTGGTGTGGCAGAGAAGTAGATATTGATTTAGTAACTAAAGTTAAACAAAAGAAATATCTCCACGTAGGCCTATGACTCTTTGGCGAGGTCAACTTAAAAGCAAATATTCTGATGGGGGCAAATAAAAAGTTTCTTTTTCTTTCACCATGTTAATAATGTCAGAAGAAGTTCTTATACAAATTTTGGCCACTTGATCGCAATTACGAGGGGCGTAAAAAAATAATTTCGCCAGGGGCCGTTAACAGAAAGAAAACACAGTTACATTGGAAAAATTTATTGGAACAAGCACAGCAATTGTTAAGCTATTTTTCAATATATTCCGCACCGGAAATGAGACCTTTGTCATATCTTGGGCTCGACAGAGAGGTGCTGTCAAACGCTGGTTCCGAGCCCAGACAGTTGACTTCTACGACAAAATGATACAAAAATTGATTCCATGGTACGACAAATATCTCAATTCCAGTGGGGGATGTGTTGACAAATAGCGCAACAATTGCTGTATCTGTTTCGATAAATCTTTCCACGCAAATATGTAAACGGCCCCTGGGAAAATCACGTCCTGGACGGCCACGTAATTGCAGTCGAGTGGCCAAAATTTGTATAAACACTTCTTTTGACATTATTAATATGCTGGAAGAAAAAAGTTAACATTTTTATTTGCACCCATCACAATGTTTGTTATATGAACACAATTTAATAATAAAATCATAAACAAAGATTTGAATAAAGAATACACAAAAACGAACGCCATGGTGAACATATGAGCGTTAAATTAATTAGAAGAAAATACCATTTACATAATAACATTAAAAAGACGATTAAATTAAACGTACACAATAAAAATAAGAAACAAAAAAAAAAAAAATTAACACAGTGGAATACATTGCATTAAATATTTGCAACGCATTAGGTCTGGCAACTCATCATAAGATATTCTTCTAATTTATATTTAAAATAAATCAAAGTTCGGGTGGCCTTGACCTCAAGCGGCAGAGGATTCTAGTGACGAGAAGTAGCAACAGTGAAAGATGAGGAATTCAGAGATAATGTGTGAAATGGGATTTCTAGCGTGTAATCGTGTTGTAACCAAGTAGATAATAATAATAATAATAATAATAATAATAGTAATAATAATAATAATAATAATAATAATAATAATAGGACAGAAACGTAATGTTAAACACAAAAGCTCTGCGTAGTCACTAACTCCCGGAGATCATTTCAATGTGGGAGAGCGGAAGTCTTGAACTAATTGCGAGTCATATGCGTTGCACCTGAAAATTGTTGGGTCTGTAAATTAACCCAGATAAGACTGACGTCCTATATGTAGGACGGAAAGTTTTATTTTTTTAACATTGCTGTGTGAGATTTTCATAATTGGCAATCATGATACCATAATCCTTATGTGTTATAAATTGCCTCCAATTTTTTTTCTCATATTTAGGCTGTCATAGTCATTGTTATTAACATATTTGTGTCAAACGTCCGGTGTCCTATATATAGGACGTCAGTCTTATCTGGGTTAAATACATACTGATGATGAACCTACAGTAGCGACATGCTTCAGATATGACTGGTCCCTTAGTCTCACAGTACTTCTTATTATGAGTAAAAAAACAAAGACAAAAGCAATAAGAATACTGTCTTTCGAATAATTTCGATAATATATTCTTTAGAGTAGGGTGACCAGACGTTCCCTTTTTTCCGAGCATGTCCTCCTTTTAGGTCTTTGTCCGGGGTCCAGGCGAACTTTTTAAAAACCAAGAAATGTCGTCCTTTTCATAACATGTATTCCTGATATTTCGAAATTATCTGATTTCACGCTTTTTCAAGTAATTTGCCTGTAGGTGGCAGCAGCATCGACAGAATATACTCTTTGCCAAAGTTCATAACTCCCTTTGCTCCTCCTTGTTATGGGCGTTGCTCAGAGGTAGCTAGTAAATCGAGGTGCGAATGTAAATCTAAATAGGTATTTTCTGTTCTTTTTAATAATATTATTATAGTTCCCTTGACTTCCATATGTAGCTAACTGTAAAATCATTAAATTATTATGAAGATTTTTCATAATTATTTAGTAATAAAATAGATACTAACACATTTTTAAGTATGATATAAGCTACTGCCCTTAAAGATGCCGACTACAACACTTTTGAAGAAGTAGGCTACCAGCTAAAAGAGCTTGAAGTGATCGGACTTCTGGTTGGAGCAAGAGGTACTATCTTCATGAAAGATGTGTTTAAGAGCCTTGAAATACTTACATCTATTATTCCGGTTGTAACCTTAGCAGCATTGAAACGATCAATTGCTCTCCTGAAGCATCACCTATATTAGAAATGAAACTATGTCCATTACCATTCTTTACTTTTTTGTAACACTTACCTCTTTAAAACTAGGTATATTTCCACTAATCTTAAAATGTATTTGCAACTATGTACTTGTAGGAATTTCGTTGTCAAAACCTAATCAATGGTTCACTGAACTTGCAAAAATTTATTTGGTTAAGTACTCTTTGACCCTTGTGGCAGCTCACGAATGGTAGAAGATTTGTAAATTAATTTTGTAATAAAATAGATATTGACGTAATTTAAAGTGTAATATAGGCCTAAGTCTAAGTACATATTTCCTGTCCCCCCCTTTTTTTTTTCGAACAATGTCCTTGTTTTTTAAGCTTTGTGTCCTCTTTTATTATCGATGTGAATCTGGTCATCTTACTTTAGAGAAGTGATATTGTTAACGGAAAAGGAAAAATGGTGGACTAAACTAATGGAAAACCAAGAACAAATGCATGGACATCCTGTAGAATTTCTTTGTTTAAAAGCTCTCCTTGGTCTGACACCACCTATGCAAGATGGCCTACGAGTTTATTAAAGTACTTTTTTTAAATCACAGAGCGTGATGTGTAAACAGAGGGTATATTGAATGAGGAACACCACATCGTGTGTTCAGCTGTCAGGCCTGGACAGGGAGTGTGCCTCTGCATACCATTGCTGTTACTGGCGATGGGAACTGCACATGCTGCAGACCTGTTAACACTCATTACACGAGGCACATTTTACACTGATTACTCTTGCACTTTTATCATACAAAGCAGATCTTTAAACCTCATTTGTTTTTAGGTTATAAAGTTTCGGATTGATTTTCTGTTCACACACATTTTAGGGTCTCTTCACTTGTAGCGTAGAATGTATATTGATGCACAAAAATGGATATATGTTGTGTTATTGTATTAAATGTTTCCAACATATATTGTAGCAAAAAATGTAGATTTTATCTGTTTAATTGAATTTTTGTAGAACAGCGAAATGAACTCATACATATTTTAAGTTTCCAAAATTATTTGGCACAATATAACATCACTTTCAACAGAATTATGATTCAAATCGTACTTTATGTGAAAAAGTAATAATGAACTTACCCTATCAGGAAACATCGCAATTTATCGATCGCAATCGTAATTGCTGAACATGATATTTTCCTAAAACACGGCGACGAATATATTCCTTTTTGTAGGATTTACCCGTATGCTGACTATGCTAACATTTTACTGACTGACCCTTCCAGCAACAACAAAACGAAACTTCAACGTGCTCATAATTTGTGTATACGTTTTGTAAGCAATGTTCGTAAATATGATCATATTACTCCATCCCTGGAAACAATAGGTTGGCTTAAACTAGATAAGAAAAGAAATTTACATTCACTTCTCCTTCTCTTCGAAATCTTGAACTCTTCTATTCCTTCGTACTTGTCTTCTCGCTTCACTTACATTTCTTCCCACCATAATCTGAACACACGCTCTCGCCATGAAACAATACTAACAATACTATCCCATCGCACATCCTCATACTCATCCTCTTTCACAATAGCCCTGCCAAGACTCTGGAATTCGTTACCTGCTAGCATCAGGGACTGTCGAAATAAAACTCAATTCAAACGCAAACTTACTAGGCACTTGGTCAGTAATTGAGACTCGTTTAGACATGGTTTCTTGTAAATAGTTCTCTTAATCTATCACAAAATATTTCAATATCCGATAATTTCATCACTGTAGAATTTTGTTATTGTAGGTTTAATTTGTAATTCAGTAAATACAAAAATATTCTTTGTTCTTAACTTCTATTATAAAATGTCTAGCTTTCATTAATCAGGTAATCTAGTCGTACTTAAATTTTTATTGTAATTGTAATTGTAAATTTAATAATAATTGCAATTTTATTGTTCATATTATAGTTGCAATCCCCTGGTAGAGGGGCAGAGAAGGCCTGACGGCCTTATCTCTACCAGGTTAAATAAATAAATACTACTAATACTATGAAGTACAAAAATTATTAACCTCCTGAGTCCTGAGATATTTGTGGTTTTATTTTTAAAGTTCAGCATAATTCTACACTTTAAAAAAAAAGTCACTGACATGAGGATAAATGCTAAAAAGGTTCTGCAGGTTACAGTTAGTAAACAAATGCAGGTATATTATATTATACTATACTTCGGGTCTCTACACATACATCTTATATCATAATCATGTATGAAGTATGGTATAGTATACTATACTCTCAGTCAATAAATTAGTATTAAATTGTGACAAAACTAACATAATTCAATTTAAATCCTGTCCAAATTCAACGTCGCAAATTTCTAGCGCAATAATTAACAATAGATCCCTATTAGAAACAACAACAACCAAATTTGTTGGCTTAAAAATCGATAATGTGTTAAATTGGAAAAATCATATTAAAGAAATTACCCCCAAACTAAATTCAGCTTGTTTTGCTATTAGATCTATGCAAAAGATAGTATATATATCAATACCTTAAAAACAATATACTTTGCATACTTCCACTCGGTAATGAGTTTTGGAATAACATTCTGGGGAAATTCCACAGAGAGTAACAATATATTTCTATTATAAAAAAGAGTAATTAGAATAACAGTAGGTGCAAATCTAGGGAGTCGTGTAGGACTATTTTAAAAAAACTACAAATAATGCCCATGGCTTGTCAGTATATCTTTTCATTAATAGTCTTCCTCGTATGTAATCGTGAAAACTTTGTAACTAATTCAACAGTTCATAGCATAAATACACGTCAAAAAAATGACTTTCATTCTCCATCGGCAAGTCTATCGTGCTATCAAAAAGGAGTGCGTTATATGTCAGTAAAATTTTTTAATAGCCTCCCTATCGATATAAAAAATGAAACTCAAAACATAAAATTATTTAGTGCCAAATTGAAGAAGTACCTAATTTCTCACGCCTTCTATTCTGTAGGTGAATTCATGACATTCAATAACACTTCATGAAATTGATACTAAAACTATGTGTTGTACTAGTAGACTATATTGTAAATCTCGTCTGTATATATTTCATCTAGACTGTGACTATAAATTAAGATTTTATAATAGTATTAAGTTTTTTGACTCGTTCCATATTCTAGCTGTAAACATGTATGAATACCATGGAATGTTAATAAATACAATACAGTACAATACAATACAAGGACACGTGAGGATAAAGTAAGATAACTTGCGATTATTTGGAGCCTTTGCGCCTAAAATTGCATAGAACAGTTATGCAGGGTGAGAAATGCGACTAATTTCAGGAAGTTATACTTTGAGATATTTCAATCAAAAAGTTTAATGCAATTTTGTTGTTTTTGCTTCTTTTCCTGATTGCTAACTTGCATGAATTGGAAGAGATGCTCCTGAGGCTACTGTGGTAAGATTTGTTTCTATAAACATCATCAGCCCGATTTTCAAAGTTTGAAACACTTTCTGCACTTTTATTTCTGAAAAAGAGTACTCCTCTGAAATGCGCTTCAACTTTCGATTGGTAAATAATCAGAAATACATTTTTGTGTGTTGTTAATTTGTTATTTACAATTTTAAGGGGACACATAAGATTTTTAAAACTCGCATAATTTTCATCCAAAATTTGTGAAATTTAAACTACATAAACAGTCCTACAATACTATAATTAGTACAAAATTTTGAGTCATTAGGGCTGATAGTTTCGAAATTACTTTTTAAAAATATATTTTGTATTGACGTGACTGCAAAGGCTCCTTGTGTCAAAATTTTCAAAATTCTTAGTTAATATTTGATCAAAAGAATGAAATTGTTAATGGGAATAAAAATTAATGAATTTTCCAAGCTCAACCTAAATAGAGTCTCACAAAAAGTTTTAGATTTCGTGAATTTACCATTACAACATATATCAATCTTGCTGGGTAACTTTCGGTGTTGCACCCCGGACTCATTTCACCGGCATTATCACCTTCATCTCATTCAGACCCTAAATAACCTAGATGTTGACACAGCGTCGTAAAATAACCTATTAAAATAAAAATAAATATTTCAATCTAAGTGCAATATGAATATGCCCCGAAGCAACTTAGTATTAATATTTCATACAAATCATCGTTGTTCCTGCAATAACTCCTATATGACATATTTATCGATTTTAATATTTTTGCTGTATTAAATAACTTAAATAATGATATAGCAAATAATATAATCTCCTATTTGTAATTATGTTTCTTTGTTTCGAAATTGTAAGAATTCGCATTCTCCTATGTACGGCTGCCATAGGATGAATAAATGTGTTTTTTCTTCCTACTGAAAAATTGTATATTATACACATAGGAGTTATTGCAGGAACAACGACGAAATGCTTATTAAATTTTATTTATAAACATTCAGTTGGCATCTGTGAGAAGTTTCAGATCAATCTGACAATAACTGTTGTGCAAGGGACTTTTTTTATTCAAGAAACTGCTTACAATTTTAACCCTTCGGCGGGCGCGTCTCTTCTGGTAACGCGATCAGGCGCGCGGAGTACACTGTGCGCCACACAATTTTTATAAAAAAAACGGCGTTTACTATAATGTTAACTGAATATTTTAAGAGCGTTCTTAAACACTTTATTATTATTATTATTATTATTATTATTATTATTATTATTATATTTTAATACAAAGCGAACACTCGAATGGAGGAATAGGCGCGCGCAGAAGAAATAGGAACTTATCCCCTCCACACACAACTGTAAAATAACATCGTGCGCCGCCGCGCCAGCCGGAGGGTTAAAGTCGAGAAAGCAGCATTAAAACAAATCATTTAGGTATCTCAACTTATTCGCGCACCACGAGTTTGTCCACATTTTATTATAGGGCTAGATCATTTAAAACAGTCTCAAATATAATTACGATCATAAAAAAAAAAAAAAGATTTTCTAAAATTTTCAGCATTATTTCACCATAGTGTCTCCTTAATAATAAACATGGCGTATGTGATATCAGATGAACTAATGCCACTTTTTACCAACTCTAATAGAGATACGGTCCCGCGCCGTGGCGTCGTGGTCTAGGCATCCTGCCTAGGGCTCGCGTTACGGAATGCGCGCTGGCTCGAGTCCACATGGGGGAAGAAAGTTTCTCATGAAATTTCGGCCAGTGTATGGGACCGGTGCCCACCCAGTATCGTGATGCACTTGGGGAGCTACGATAGGTAGCGAAATTCGGATGCGAATGCCAGCTATAACGGCTGGGGGAATCATCGTGCTAACCATACGATACCTCATTTTGGTTGGATGATCGTCCACCTCTGCTTCGGCATGTGGGCGTGAGGCCAGCAGCTGGCTAGTCGGTCTAGGCCCTTCACGGGCTGTAGCGCCACGGATTATTATTATTGTTAATAATAATAATAATAATAATAATAATAATAGAGATACGGATAACTTAATTATCCATTTCGCTTGAACCAAATATTTTATAAATATCCATTGTCTTCGTTTCTTTTTACTTGGTTGTTTAACGACGCTGTATAAACTACGGACCGGTGATAGCGAGATGTAATTTGGCGAGATGATGCCGAGGATTCGCCATAAATTACCTGACATTTGCCTCACTGTTGAGGAATATCTCGGAAAAAAAAACGACTAAGTAATCAGCCCAATCGTAATTCGAACCCGCGCCAGAACGCAAATTCGAATCGGCAGGCAAGCGCCTTAGCCGACTGAGCTACGTCAGTGGTCGTTTTTGGTGCATACGTTAAGTGTCTACAGCATTCTAATCCTTGCCATATTACTTTAGATTGAGGGACATTCTGATGCAGACTGCTTTCATTATGTGTGAGACGTTCTTGAAAGTTCAATGCACGTCTGCATCTGCCCAACTTAAATGAAACGTTTGTTAGGGTTCCACTGCACACTGGTGTGTCTCTTACTACATTAAATTGACTGGCTTTGTATTGCAGATTGCCTTCATTATCCCTATGTGAAGCGTCTGTTAAGCGTCCAATGTACCACTGTCTGTGTTATTACACTAAATCGTGCCGGTATTGCGTTGCAGCTTCCCTCATTATTCTGGGTTTGTTTTAAATTATTAGCGTAATTTATATGTAAATACAAATTGAGGAATTCGATACAAGACGCTAGTCGTTAAAACATGGGTCTTGGAGGCACAGAAATTCTCGTTACAACAATAACAAGGGATGCATATGGCGTGGAATTGGATGATCTACCGTGCGTGGAAGAGTGAGTGAAGGAATGCCGAAGACAGTGAGGCTGTGAAAATGTTGAGAATATGAGCGACTGTAGTGAGTTTCTTTACTGATTTATTGAATATTCGTTGAACGTTTGGTATTTTATAGAAATAATTATTGTTCCAATCCTGCGTATGGAATAAATGTTACATTATCTTTGGATATGTTACTAGACAGTTTGCAATATTTTAAAAGTTCAAGCCACACTCATAAAAGATTAAGGGCCGGTATTATAAACGCCGTTTAAACCTTAAGTTCAGTTTAAACTGAAGTTTTTCGTTCTGCTTCGTATTATAAACCTTAACTACCAGTTAATCTTGAGTTAACTTGAGGGCCTTAGGCTAGAAATATTTAGTTTAAATGTAGTTCTGTTTATAAGTATGCATATGGATGTAATTATGTGACTTATTTGAACTGTTGTACCAGTGAAGCGAGGTGAGTCAGTGAAGTTATGCTTTTACAGTGCAGTGAACAGTTCCGATCAGTGATAATTTATAGCGTCAATGAAATGTGTTCTATAGTGTCAGTGAAATGTGTTACAGGGTGTCAGTAAAATGTGTGCTAAAGTGTCAGTGAAATGCGTCATAGTGCCACTACAGGGAATGAGATGAGAGTAAAGTGAAATACTATTGAAACTTATGTAGGGCCTATACATAATTATGTAGGTTGCATTGTAAAATTAGGTATTTTATTTATGTTTTATTATTATTGTGTTAAATTGTATTGTGTATTCTTATTGTATTGTGTATAAAATTGTATATGTATTGTAAAATTGTATTGTGCATTGTAAATTTCATTGTGTATTGCTTATCATTTTATTGTGTATTGTTTATATTGTATATACCACTGCCACCGGGAGATTGCCCACTTGCAGTGTAAATAAATACATGCATGCATGCATACATACATACATACATACATACATACATACATACATACATACATACATACATACAGTTTAACTTGATCGGCAGTTCTCTGCCGTTTAAACTGCAGTTGAAGGCTCAACAGTGCAAGATGGCGGTTCCCGCAATACACATGGATATTGCAGATGTTTTCCAAGAACTTATGAGTGACGATATGTGAGTGATCAATATTACTGAACGACCACGGCGGCTAAGAATTTTAAATATACATAAATGGACATAAGTTTTAAAACAGATTGAGGTTTTCGAAGCAGACAGTCCTAACCTTCAGAATTAGGCTTATAGTCCTAACCTCGTTTCGAAAAATTGAAACTCGGATACAACGTGCAACAGAAAAATGAGACAGTGCAAAACTATTTGTTTTAGGGTTTCAATTTAAAGATTATTTGAAAAGATAAATGATTTATTTTTAATTTTTGAAAACATTCCGTTGAATCTCTGCATCAGTTACTAGTTGCGCTGCGCTATTTTTTCTCTAGTAGTAGATATACTGAAAACGATGGAAGATTTCGGAGGTGTCCGTAAATCTGCTATAAACCTATTGCGCATTGTACTGTGTGTGGCAGACAGTCTCCTGGTAAGATTTACTATAGGACCTGATTTATAAATATACTAATATTACCTTATTTTACTAGACTCGTAAAAAGAATTTTTTGTTTAACTGAATTCTGTTTCATAAATATTCTAGACAACACATAAAATACTCACACTAATATTATTACTTCATTACTCAGTTGATTCTGTATGGAGTTACGTCGCAGATGGTAATGCAAGGTTTAGTTTGGCTGCATTGTGTTTGGGAGTATAACGTTGGTAGCCAGCGTTAAGAAACTATATGAGGTTAAGTCTGACAAGCATACTGAAGTACGCGGTATTGGTCCGCTTTAGTTTTTTTTATGATACTCTCTCTGATATCGAAGAACAAATATGTTTCTTAATGAAGACTCTCCATGAGCGTCGGCTATTTTAAATCAATAATAGGCCTATAATTAAACAGTTGCGATATTCTTCTTTTCTTTCCTAGCAGTAATACCAATCGTATTCCACTACGATTTAACTTAACCGAGATTCTGTAATCCGGCACGTTGAGTTAAACTGATGGTTAGGTTTAACTTAGGTTTAACATAATATTTAGATTAACCATATCTATAAAATCGGACCTAAGACTATCTTTGTTAGATTTATGTGGAAATTATTCGAATTGTTTCATCTATTTCGTTTTTTTCCCGATTTCATCTATACAAGAATCTTTTGTACAAAAATAGTCATAAACTTTTCATGATTGATATTTGAATTTAAATCGCAGATATTACAAATGGATTCTTTGTGTATAAAGACGACGTTCGGTGCAAGCGTCCTCCGGTTATAGGCCAGTCGTTATCCCGTGAAACCTTTATGCGCGTCAGGGGAGGAAGAAAGTAGACTGAGAAGCTTCCCTCCCTCCGCTCCTACTTTTAGCCAGCGAGTTTCCTTTCCCCTAACATAAGGTTCCTGCTATATGCTACGACTCACACAAGCATTTGGTTTCACGAGATACCGAATGACCTATACTCAATTTTCATTAAAGGAGCTCATACACTTAACCTGAGGCTCGAGAATGCATTTTTCTAACTTCAAAATATCTATCAAATTATTATATACATATCATAATAACATTGCACACTAATATAATTTTCAATGATTAAAAATTATCATGATTTAGGATTCATTGATCAGAATGAAAATTAAATATAATTTGCACATCTTTTCTATCATTTTACCAAAATACAATTAAAAAAAAGACAAATCTCATTATTACAAACTTTAATTTTATTTGTAACTAACATTATAACACTAATTTTGAACAATACTTCAACACACACACACACACGCATATACACAGGCAGAGCAACTAGCAATCCTGAAGGCTATGGAAAAAATCGAGACAAACTTTTATCACATTAAATAATGGCATATAATTAATAAAATATTTATAAATTTCTGGTATGAAAACCATGGCATGTAGTATTACGCTGGGTAACGGAACATGTTGAATTATAGAAAACATACACAAACCCACACAAAATTCTTCAATTCTTTCAAAAGATGGGGTTTTACACAAGAGTAAACAAGATACATCTAATCGTGTGGAAGATAAACTAGATAGTCCTAATGTAGTTTATCTTTTTCCTCACATTCTATGTGTGTATGACCTGGGATCAAGAACTTATGGTCTATAACATACCTGCACAAACAGCGCTCAACGCTTTTTCGGAGCGGGAGAAGTGTGTTTACTGCTGCCCAAAACGGAGAGGAAGATACATCAGAATGATATAGACTTGCTATAGGTAGAGGAGAGGGAAACGACCACTCAGTTATCTAGTGGAGTGCAGTGTGTAGGCCTATTCTCAGTAACTGTTTCACGTTGCTTACCTACTGCTACAGTACAGTATGGAGGAACCTAAAAGACGGAACATAACATTTAACATTTAACGATTTACAGCCCGGACTTATTGATCTTCAATGTGACCTAAGGGCTAAAGATCGTTTGAATAATACTACAAGCCTGGTTGAGGTTTACAAGACTAAACATTAGTAATGATATCCACGACTACACAGACTAGCTGTGAAAATGATTGCTG
Organism: Periplaneta americana; assembly: GCF_040183065.1. Taxonomy (NCBI): domain Eukaryota; kingdom Metazoa; phylum Arthropoda; class Insecta; order Blattodea; family Blattidae; genus Periplaneta; species Periplaneta americana. Next base: position 140,490,933 of record NC_091127.1, read on the forward strand.
TGTTTGGCTCACATTTATATTTGTGAGCAACTGTTTTCTATAATCAACTTTAATAAAGGCAGACATCGAACACCTGTAACTGATGTTTCATTACAATCAGTAGGCTACTGTTCCTTTCAGCTGCCAACAGCATAAAACCTCTTTTGATGTACTGATAAATAAAAATATAACGAAATGATATTGTACATTTAAGTAGCTATAGAATTTCTATTATTTCTGTAAAATAAAAATTTCTTTATTAATTAACAATAGTCCAAAATAGTTTTGCGAACACTGAACGGGAATTCATTTCATAAACACTCGTAATAGTACTTCCTTTTGTGTTTATTTTGTACGAGATCACCCCTTCTTCCAGTCCACCCTTATACAGAGTGCAGCTAATATCTGCATTCCGCTCATGAGCTGTGAGCTGGCTCGGAGAGCGCAAACCTTGTGCAGACCTGGTTTATAATGTCATCGTATAATAATTTCTTAATGCAGATATGCACATTGCCACTTTCTCTCTTTCCTTTTTTCTTTCTTTCTTTCTTTCTTTCTTTCTTTCTTTCTTTCTTTCTTTCTTTCTTTCTTTCTTTCTTTCTTTCTTCCTTTCTGCCATCTGCATGTATCTGAGTGAATTAACAAGTTATTATGCACATTCCCAGGACGAACTTTGAAATTTCCTGTTTTTCAATTGAAATCCCCACACTCTCAAAACAAATTTCCTTTACATTTGAAAATCTTCTACAAATAAAATTTAATTGTAGAAAATATTATTCGATTAGGATGTTACTATGTTACTATCAGGGGCGGCTTTCGAAGAGAGGCTGCGGAGCTGCAGCACCCCCAGACATTTGTGGCTCTTGTCTCGTTTTACTTTGTGAAATACATTTATTATACAGTCTCTATTTAGCGGCTCGAATTAAAAAAAAAATTTCGCTCTCCATGACATTCACGCAATCCTTAGTGAAGTCATTTCCTCCCCTGGTGCTGCCAGAGCGAAACCAGAGACAAGGACTATAGGGTGAAGCCACTTTCTCCCCTGGAGCTGCCAGTCTCGTCTCGGATGCTTTGCGCGTTAGTTTTACCCCTCCTCCCTGCTGCCTCTGGCCGTGAATCCAGAGTTTCCAGGCGCTGCAAAATTTGCAGCAGTTTGTCAGTAGCGCGCAGTTTTAAATACATTTACTTTAATATTGTGAGTATAACAAGTGCAACAGTGTTTAATTTTGTACTATATTTACAGTCTATTCAGTTCAGTACCTTAACAATTCAGGAGAAATGTGAAATTAAGTGCTCATCAGTTGAATCTCATAATGGAAAGAGCCGCTAAACAAAATACAAAGGCTCGCATATTTTTTGCTAATTTATCCAGTATCCCTGCTTTCTTCTTTCGATCTCACACAATCTGTATTAGATTAATGTGTTTCAAAGACAATTCCATCAGCTGGGGCAACAAGATGGATTTAAAATAAGAACAGTAAATGTTGTTCATGAGAAGAAGGAGCCATTGCTAGAATGTTTTCAAACCATAATGGAATCTGAAACATCTAACATCGCAATAAATGAGGCAATAAATCGCCCTGGTGCGTACTCTTGAATATCCTGAATTCAATTTATGGCTCTTTTTTTCATTTATTGATGTATCATGTATATATATTATACAACCAACTACAACATCGCCAGTTAGATATTTCTAAGGTTCAAATCTACATACAAAAAATTAAATTATGGTTTATTTAACGACACTCGCAACAACAGGGGTTATATCAGCGTCGCCGGTGTGCCGGAATTTTGTCCCACAGGATTCTTTTAAATGTCAGTAAATCTACTAACATGAGCCTGTCTCATTTAAACACAACTTACAAGATAAGGCGCATGGAACTAATCTTTAAATAAAGTAAGTTGCTTGGTTTATTTTTGTATGCAGCTCCCTTTAATTCAATACTCACGAGCCGCCCTGGTTACTATGTACAATAGGATTTCAGTCAGTGTAAATATAATGTTTAAAAAAGATAATTTGACTTTACACAATGGAAGTATAACGTGTGAAAGGAGATAAGCCATAGATTCCTTTACTCAAACCACCATTGAAATTTTCGGTTTAATCCCTTTCTACAGTTTTACATAGTGGCCATACCGAAAGAGCTACGACTTAACTCTTTCTACCTACTTGCAGAATTTATATTGCTTGTTTCATCTGCAGGACAAAATTCCATTTGCACAAAAAAATGACTTAACCCCATTTACCTGAACACCATCGAGTCATTGTCTTTATTTATATGTAATTTACAGGTTTCTATACTTCTAATTTTATTTAGTACCTTTAATCTGCATTATTCGCTTCCATATAAGAAGTAAGCTAGCATTTTTATCCAAGTTTGTTGATTAAATCCCTGTCTCAGCTTCCCGTTTGCTGAGAATCAGACGCCGTTCTAGAGACACGACAGACAGTAATTCCTTTTTTACTGCGGTGCAGACAAATGGGACCCGGCATCGAACTTGCGGTGTTTAGGAGGGTAGACATCCGGTGCTGTCTGCACAATCCGATCGGAAAACCATTCGTAAAAATCGGAAAACCGTCTGCTGGTTGACTCCTTCACCACCCCGACCGCATACCCTACATCCGCAGACAAACAATTGACATCGAGCAAGGGGAAATCTCGCTTTATAATTTACAGTGAATCTTTCATGAGTCCCTGATTGGACGGCTGCCAGGCGCGGATGGATGGATTACATCACAGTTCGCTAAATTGAAAATAAATCCATCTCCAAATGGGGCTACTTTACTCCATTATCAACTGAAGCTTCAGATCAATGTTTTTATGTTATGCACTTTGAGACTTTCGGTACTCGTATTTTTACTGTTCACCGCCGTATCTTATGTATTTCTATTTCTGGCCCCAGTTCTAGATTATCCAACTTCGATAGCCGTCAAGGTACATAAATGTTATATCCTCCTATTTTTACTCAGTATGTCTCTCCTTATGTCCTGAAATTGTAATACATAACTACATACATACTACTGGCTGTTCATTTGAGAGTGTGTCATGACGTCACTGTTGATGACTCAGCGATTTGAAGCGAGTTTCAGCTTTTGTGTCAGAGAAGTTGCCTATTAATGAAGGCGTTCAATCTGAACTTGGGAACGTGTACGGTATAACTTGAACGTCGTAGTAACAGATGGCGGACTGTACGGTCTGTGTGCTACCATAACCTCTTTGGAACTGTTTTTTTCGCGGCCAAGTCGTACGCAGGGTACTTGTTATCATCGGTTGCGTACGGCAACATTCCACAACACAAGTCAAATGCTCCGTGTCCATGTTGACCGTCGAAGTTAATGTAACAAATATGTAAGTAATCGTCTTAACCCTCTCCCCATATCCCGACAGTAAGAAAAAAGTCACCTCAGTACATGTTTCGAAACAGTTCACATTCCTGCCACTACCGGCGTTACCTTACGTATCGGTAAGTACTCTTCTGAATGAACGCCGTACTTGCTAGGCAACTTCTCTGACACATAAGTAATATACCTTTGCGGAAATGTAGGAAGATTTAATTCTCTAGGCTTATCGACTAGCCACATGACAGCATACAGTGTGCCATGACACAGTTTGAACTGAACACCTAGTAGAGATGAACAACGATCGAGAAAGCAAGACTAACAACGCCGGCAAAGCCGAAAACCCGCACGACAATGTTCAGTACGTCGCGTCGCTTTCGTAAAGACTGCTTGTGAGTGTTTCGAGACGTCGAAATTAATCACTCTCGAAGTCCCGAACGGGAAGCAGCCTTGAATCGCCACAGTTGTTTATATCTGACTGAACTTTTATCTACTTTGGCAAATGTTATATAGGATATACAAACAATCATAGCCTATTTGAAACATCATCTCTATCTTTCAGTGTATAATAATCCGTTCCTCAGTCTTTATTTAATTACTAGGCCCATATTAAAAGCCTAGAAATTTTCTTTTCATATATTTGAGATCAATTGTGCAATCTCAAGTAAAAATATATTAACGTTATGTTTTATGTTTCTTCGAAATGCAAATTTCTTGTTTTTTTTATATATTTATATAACCTCAGATAATATCATATAATAGAACCAGAACATTTTCATAAATAAGATACTGTTCCGTTTTGTCTTTTTTTCTCATTTAAACATTTATAATTAATTTATCTCAATGATGTATGTTATTCAAAGTTACGAAATCTTTCCACGCCGACCAAATGCTATTTCGAGAATGACGAGACGAGACTCGAAAGACAAATGTAACGAACACAGCGAGCGAGAGCGGCAGTCAGTTTTATTCATCTCTAATACATACATATGTACGTACGTATATGCATACATACATACATACATACATACATACATACATACATACATACATACATACATACATACATAAATGTCCTGCGCATGGGCAGTCTTTCACTGCAAAGCAAGCATTCTCCAATCTTTCCTGTTTTCTGCCTTCCTCTTAGTCTCCGCATTAGTGCTGCTTATGATTAGGTTTTCTCCGGAGCGGTTGTTTGCGCGCTTTCAATCGGAAACCTCCGATTACCTCAGCGCAGGTTGTATATGTGCTGTGGCGGAGACATACACTTTCCGTTGAGCATTCCTTTAATCGGATCAGGTAGTGATTCGAGTCCGCTGACGTCCGCGTATCTTTTAAAATAAGTTCTAATTTGTTGTTTATTCTTTCTTTTATGTTAATCTCTCTCTCTTTCTTCGGCTTTTTTTTCTTGTTTTGCTTGAAGTTCTACGTTAGGTGACAGATTTTTTTTTCTAGTTCTGAAATTCATAGTACACGTGGAAAGACGTATTAGTTTTATGTCATTGATCAAATTAATAACATTCAATCTAGCTGCAAAACTAATGCAGAAGTAAAGCTTTTCAGTAGGTAATGTAAACATTTATACTTTAGTTCTCCTAGAAACTCTCGTTTAATCGCAAACAGGGTTTGTAAATTATTATTCTAATCGGTTTAGTTAACGTAAAATATATTAAGGGAGCTTCAGAATGAAACAAAAGAAACCTGGGCTATCAATGGGATAAAGTTTACTGTCCAACATAATTTATTCAGATTCTTCACCGGACAGGATTGTGATTATTGTGTTGAAGGATGCCAGTATTTGAACTGCCTCTTCTAAAACGCACCACTCTTGCTCTGTAATAAAAATATAAATGGATATCAACTTAAGGATAATTGTAATTATATTATTACCACATGTTTCTTTAGTTTCATTCAGAAATATTTTAATCCAAACAGTAAAATATAACTCAAGTTCTCTAAACACCAAAATATAACTCAAGTCGTCTTGTAATTATTTCATATGTTTTTTATTGCTTCGAAAGTTAAGTTTCAGAGAAATTTCAAGACATTTTCCTAGACTGCCAGCCTTTGGGAACAATAGCACTAAAACAATTTAAAAAGAAATCGTATCATATGTTTTGCGTAATTGTTTTCATCAAGTTCGCGATTGTGCGAACGCTTCAAATAGTTTAACAAATTCGAAGTTCCACCACCCTTAGAGTAAATTCGCCCACAAAGTTTACAGCGTACGACTTTATTATTATCTTCAACTAAATTAAAGAATTTCCATGCGACGGATATCCGATTTGGTGCCATTTTATTCCACTCACAACTACCGTCAGTCCGTACGCGTCGGTCGTCCTTGAGCTAACTGTCGCTTCGCTCCGAACCACCGCATCCCTCCGTATATTCCCTGTTCCACCTACGATAGTATCGGAGATCACCGGTGGAGAGCTTTATTCGTAATCTCCGATTCCTCCGCGGTAGTAGTCACTCCGATGAGCAGCACTGCTTCGCATATAATCCACATATCTTAATATCGTCTATCATCTGATATATTCTTCTGTCCTGAACTCTTCTACCGTTCACCATTTCTTCCAGTGTATCCTTCAGTAGGCAGTTTCTTCTCTGCCAGTGACCCAGCCAATTCCCTTTTTTCTTTCTGGTCAGTTTCAGCATCATTCTTTCTTCATCCACTCTTTCCAACAAAACTTCATTTCTTATTCTGTCTGTCCACTTCACACGCTCCATTCTTATCCATATCCACATTTCAAATGCTTCTGTTCGTTTCTATTCTCTTCGTCGCAATGTCCACGTTTTTGCCCCATATACAGTGCCACACTCCACACGAAGCACTTCACTAGTCTCTTCCTTAGTTCTTTTTCCAGAGGTCCACAGAAGATGCTCTTTTTCTAGTAAATGCTTCCTTGGTCATTGCTATCCTCTTTTTTGACTTCCTGGATGCAGCTCATGTTGCAGCTTGTAGTACATCTCAAGTATTTATAGCTGTTCACATGGTCCACTAGAAATTGCACTGTTTCTCTTAAGCCAGCATTTCTCAACCTTTTTCAATGACGTACAACTATTTTTAATTTAGGATACCAGCTGTACCACTAAACAAATTTATTATGGGTAAATGTCATCTGTCGCGCACATAGTCGTAATTTGCATTTTTATGCCCCCATACCAATAATTTATTGCTTTACTTAGCCATGTTTAATTAATAAACAGTTCCTCTTGGAAGTTTTTCAATACTGTGTTCCATAAAATATACAGAAAAATACATATAGGCCAAACCCGTTTTCTACATAATGGTAAATGATTAGATACAAAAAAATGACATGTATGTATGTATGTATGTATATATGTATTTACACTACAAGTGGGCAAGCACCCGGTGGCAGTGGTATACACAATATTAACAATACACAATAAAATTACAATACCCAATACAATTATACAATACACATACAATTATATAATACAATAAGAATACACAAACAATTTAACACAATAATTACAATTAGTAATAGTACATAAAATAACCTAATTAATAAGTGAACCTAATTTTACAATACAACCTGGGTATATAGGCCCTACATGAGTTTCACATTGGTACTGATAATAGTATTTCACTTTACTCTCATCTCACTCACTGTAGTGGCACTATGACGCATTTCACTGACACTTTAGGACACATTTAATTTACACTATAAATTATCACTCATCGGAGCTATTCACTGCACTGTAAATCCATAACTTCACTGACTCACCACGCTTTCAGACAAATATTTACACCCTTATGCATACTTGTAAACAGAACTTCATTTAAACTAAACATTTCTAGTCTAAGGCCCTCTTACACGTTATTTTTAAATAATTTACAATTCAAACCTAGGCAGTAACTCGTCAGACTAAAAAAATACATGTCACTTTAAAAAATTAAATGTTAAATGTCACATTAATTTTAATTTACACATTATACACAACTAAGTTATACTTATTCTCCTTAAGGAAGGACAGCCCTCAAAGACCGCTGCAGGTAGGTCATTCCAATTATTTATAGTTCTATTTAAAAATGAGAATTTACCTACATCCGTTTTCTGTTTCCTACATTCGATTTTAAAATCATGATCGTTCCTACCATAGTACGTTGGCTTTTCTAACCGAGCCGTTATGTCTACCCATACTTTCTGACCTCGATGTACTCCATGCAATGATGTTATTCTAGTTTTCCTACGTCTGTTTTCCAAAGTTTTCCATTTAAATTCTTTTATCGTATCGTTTCCATCTTCTGTTTTATCTTTAACAAATTTAGCTACCCTATACTGGATTCTTTCTAAGGAATTTATCTGATATATTCTATAGGGATCCCAACATGTAAATAGGGATCCCATCATGTAATAAACACTTAGTATCTGTAACTGAATTAATTAAACACAGTTTCAGTTTGAAGGTTGTCCTTGTTAAGCAAAACACAGCTCCTTTATGACAGGTTTTAATTTAATTAATTCGACTTTTAAATCCGGTTCAAAATTCTATTTATACCTGTACCTATTCCTTTTTTTCCGGAAATTAGGGACGAAAACTCACATTCTCAAAAATAAGCAGTTGTGAACACTATTAATAGTTTTACAATGTTTCTGAGATGAGATAATATTAATTTCCTCTTGCCAGCCAAAAGTATATTAAATCCATTCTTTTCATCACTTGCCTTTGACTTCCATCACAAGAGACAGGAGACCTCGTCTTTCTCAAAGGCAGTTAAGAATCCTGGTAATGTGTCGCCAATAGAAAATGGGTCACTAATAAAAAATTCTGGAGTCACACATTATTGAAATCATTTTACTTGACTTTGTCATTATTTCAAGCTTTGGAAACGGGTATATATTTGAATCGGTCGTTGTTGAAAGGAACCAAGTCCACTTTTTAAAGTTTTGAGTTAATCGAAAAAACTCTTTTGTGAATAATCTATCGAAGATTAAACAAAAATATATTGTAAACATATATTTTATGTGTACAATATATTTTGGTTTAATCTTCGATAGATTATTCACAAAACAGTTTTTTTTCGATTATCTCAAACCTTTATAAAGTGGACTTAGTTCCTTTCAACAATAACCGATTCATTTTTATATTCTATTATAATTCATATTTTTATTTCAGACTTTGTTGAAGTACCATCCAGTAGTGGCTCGCCAGAGTCTGTCTTAAACTTTTTTCTTAATATTCTGCGAAACTTTCGGATTTTATGCATTGCCATAAATGTACCAACATCGAATATTTCGAAGTTATTGGTCGACCTATGCCTTTATTTCCCTTCGGTGATTCATATCTTAATGTTTTTAATAATATTTTGTCTTTCATTATACACTGTTGGAAAATGAAAATGATACACCCAGATAGGATAGTCGCAGGATCATGAAACTTGGCAGGGATAATGCCCATTCAAAGAGTGTATAATGATCCGGTTATGAGTATTGTACGATGGTAGATGGCCACAGGCCATGTATGGGAACATTGTCACAGGCCATGTTGTAAAGTGTCGTTTCTGGGATATGGATGATGTTTTTTTTTTTTGTTTCCACGTGTAAGCAGTGAGAAAAGATGCCAGGACGCCGAAGGAGACCCCCATTCGTGTAGCTGTCGGAGTTTGAGAGAGGACGGATTATTGGGATGATGGAGATGGGTGCATCATACCGTGAAATTTCCCGCCGAACAGGTCGAACCATCCAGAGTGTGTGTACCCAATGGACGCAGGAAGGCACTAGCACCCGGAGACCTGGCTCAGGATAACCACGTGGAACATCGGAGCGTGACCGACGCATAGTGCGCACAGCAGTGGCTGATCAACGGGCGTCAGCACCACAAATGCGAGCAGCACTCAACTGCAGGTAGTCCCCACGCACCGTTGTGAACCGTTTGCTTGCAGCTGGTTACCACTCCAGGGCCCCTATGCAATGTGTACCATTAACCCCAATGCATCGTCGCCAGCGGCTCCTGTGGTGCACAGAACGGCGACAATGGAGAGCCGAATGGAATGCTGCTGTGTTCAGTGATGAGTCCCGTTTCTGTCTCCAGCACAATGATGGACGGCAACATGTCCGCCGGCGTCGTGGTGAGCGGGCCCATGCATCCACTATTGTTGAACGTCACACAGGGCCAACCCCTGGCATCATGGTATGGGGGGCGATCAGTTACGACAGTAGGTCGCCCCTCGTTGTGGTTGAGGGTACCATGACTGACCGCCGATATCATACGGCCCGTTGTGATACCCTTCATGAACACCATACCTAATGGGGTGTTCCAACATGATAATGCACGCCCACACACTACAGTCATCACACGAGTGGCATTGCAACATGTTCCCATCATACATTGGCCAGCCAGGTCACCAGACCTATCGGGAATCGAACACGTGCGGGATGCCATGGGGAGGCGCATCCATGCCCATGCTCGCCCTGCTGCTACTGTGGCCCAACTGACGGAACAGGTGTTGCAGGCGTGGAGGGAAATCCCCCAACAAGACATCCGCAACATTTATGCGTCCATGCCGACCAGGGTTCAACAGAGCATCGCTGCTTGTGGTGGCCACACCGGGTACTAAGTCACCCGCTTCCAACCCCCGCAGAAAGGTGATATGTTGATCGTTTGTTTCTATTGTGATTGTGCAATAACTGTGCCAAGTTTCATGATCCTGCGACCATCCCTTCTGGGTGTATCACTTTCACTTTCCATCAGTGTAATTATATAGTTGTCCCATTCATTTTTCGTACATATATCGAAGTAAAACAACGCTGGGTTTAGCTGGAAACCGCTGATATTGTTAGTTATGAGAATAATTCATGCTTAATCTACATCATCATATTTCGCGACACTTTTTTAAACGCCTCAATAATGATTCCACCTATTGAGAACTAGCGGAACTATTTTAAAGTTTGTAAATTTTTTTTATATATTTTGTTCTTACTTATGCTGCGGTTAGAAAGTTCGCTTACACGATCATAAAATCGTAGGTCAAATATCTTCGAACGCCAGTGTACTAAATTTCTTCTCAACGCTTGTAACTATTATTTTTGATTGTCACGCATTATCAAATACCTTATTAAGTTATAAATAATTATTCGTTCCATCTTGTATCGAAGCGGAACATTTTCCACAAACAGCTTCGATCGTTACAAATAACAAGATGGGTTGGCAACACTGTTTGCTCTTCTTTAGTCTCAGAGATAGTGGACGAAGAGAAAGTTTTGCTGCTGGCCGAGGCAATATTTTCTTTGAGAAAGGCAGCAGCGGCACCTTGCAGCGCAAACAAACAAGGCGAACATCGCTGAACAAGGGCAATTTCGCAGGACTCGTGTACTGCGGTTTTCTAACGCGTGTAAAGAGTACATTTACATGGGAACACCCGAAGGACTTAAGCATTCTGCACAGCTGTGTGTGCCCAGACAATGACGTAAGGCCGTCGCATACATGTTTGTGTGTGAGGAATATTGGTCAACATTCTAATTTATGGAATGTATTTATAATGCTGCATAAAATGAAGGCAGCTCGTGACGTCATATGCAGAGAGTGAGACAAGGAGAGAGGGATTGTTCTCAAAACTTTGCAAAGCCCTATGGAACTGACTGCGCTAATGAAAAAAGCACAAGTCTGTATTAATCCTGAGAAATCAGTATATGCAATACCGGTGATAATAATAATAATAATAATAATAATAATAATAATAATAATAATAATAATAATAATAATAATAATAATAACAGTAGATCCCTATCCTGCGCAAGATTAATCCAGTCTCTACCATCATATCCCACCTCACTCAAATCCATTTTAATATTATCCTCCCATCTGCGTCTCGACCTCCCCAAGGGTCTTTTTCCCTTCGGCCTCCCAACTTACACACCATATACGTTTCTGGATTCGCCCGTTCATGCTACATGCCCTGCCCATCTCAAACGCTTGGATTTAATATTCCTAATTATGTCAGGTAAAGAAAAAAATGGTCCACACCTGTGGAATAACGGTCAACGTGTCTGGCCGCGAACCAGTGGCCCGGGTTCGATTCCCGGTCGGGGCAAGTTACCTGGTTGAGGTTTTTCCGGTTTTTTTCCTCAACCCAAGATGAGCAAATGCTGGGTAACTTTCGGTGCTGGACCCCGGACTCATTTCACCGGCATTATCACCTTCATCTCATTCAGACGCTAAATAACCTAAGCTGTTGATAAAGCGTCGTAAACTAACCTACTAAAATAAAAAAAATTAATAAAAGAATAAAATGTATGTAGTTCTGCGTTGTGTAACTTTCTCCATTCTCCTGTAACTTCATACCTCTTAGCCCCAAATACTTTCCTAAGCACTTTATTCTCAAACACCCTTAACCTCTGCTCCACTTTCAAAGTGAGAGTCCAAGTTTCACAATCATACAGAACAACTGGTAATATAATTGTTCTATAAATTCATAATGTGTCCTTCACCAGCATCCCCCCTCCCGGATATTCTCATTGTGGGATAGTTTACATCCGGAATCTTTTAACGTCAAAAGACTCACTATGTCATGTTTTTCTTGGAAAAGGTAAATGCGGTATCTTCCCGTTGCTTTCCGCACACCACTCTCTTTCACATCTTAAAAGATCCCATGGAGCCTCAGCGTAGAGGTGAGGAGAGTGGATTTGACTAATTAGGCCTCCGGACTTCACCGAAATTCACCGCAAGAGTTAGATATCACTTCTGTCAGGGTTTTTGACCCGATCAGAGACCAAGAGATCCCAGTGAGCAGTATGGAATGAAGATAAATGCCAGCAAGACGAAGACCATGACCATAGGAAGAAAAGTAAAGGAGGTAAACTTGTGAATTCTAAATGAGGCAGTAGAGCAAGTGGACAGCTTCAGATACTTGGGCTATGCTATAAGCAGTAACATGAACTGCTGCCAAAAAGCCAAAAGGAGAATAGCAATGGCGAAGGAAGCTTTTAATAGAAAAAGGAGCATCTTCTGCGGACCTCAGGAGAAAGAATTGAGGAACAGACTAGTGAAGTGCTTTGTGTTTTGTGTAGCATTGTATGGTGCAGAAACGTGAACATTACGACGAAAAGAAGAGAAACGAATAGAAGTATTTGAAATGTGGATATGGAGAAGAATGGAGCGTGTGAAGTGTACAGACAGAATGAGAAATGAAGTTGTGTTGGAAATAATGAGTGAATGAAAGAATGATGCTGAAACTGATCAAGAAGAGGAAAAGAAATTGGTTTGGTCACTGGTTGAGAAGAAACTGCCTACTGAAGCATGCATTGGAAGGAATGGTGAACAGGAGAAGAGTTCGTGGCAGAAGAAGATATCAGATGATAGACGACATTAAGATATATAGATCATATGCGGAGACAAAGGGGAAGATAGAAAATAGGAAGGATTGGAGAATGCTGGGTTTGCAGTGAAAGATCTCCCATTCGGCAGAATACAATGAATGAAATGTTAAATGTTATGTTTTATTTAACAATACTCGCAACTGCAGAGGTTATATCAGCGTCGCCGGATGTGCCGGAATTTTGTCCATCAGGAGTTCTTTTACATGCCAGTAAATCTACTGACATGAGCCTGTCCCATTTAAGCACACTTAAATGCCATCGACCTGGCCCGGGATCGAACCCGCAACTTTGGGCGTAGAAGGCCAGCGCTATACCAACTCGCCAACAAGGCCGACATTATGAATGAATGAATGAATGAATGAATGAGAAGTTTTTCACAGTTGATTACTGGAAGCGAAGAAATGAACAATGACAATTAATAATGGGGATTATTAATATTTATTACAAGAAATTAAATTGATAATGATATTATTAATTTATCCCACTATTCGCGAAGTTGTCGCTTTTGCTCGAGGACTTTATTCGCCCAAAAAATGTGTTCTAAAGTTTATGGATAAAATGAAACCTCTGTGGTTTTACTACAACAAGCCCCTGAAATGACCGAATAGTCAGACCTATTGCCAGTCACCAAGAGGTCCGAGTTTGAGTCCCTGTGAGGCCTGCAATTTTTCATTCGAAATTCCCTAGTGATACTTGTGACGTACAAAGTCATAGTTGGTGTTTTTATTTATTTTTCCCCCAGTTTCTCCATATCAGGCTTCAACACCATTCGAACCGCTCTCCTTTCCAATATAATTCTATAGCGTCTGGATATTTATTGTTATTTTATGTAGGAAACGTTTCGACTAAAACACCGCAACCTCTGACAATGAACTCCGTCCCTTTCTAGCGGCTTCGGAAGCATAACAACTAACGCACTCTGCAATCAGATAGACACGCGCCTGGATCTGTGCCGGCATCCGACGTGTGCTCTCCGGAGACGAGCCGAGCAATCGATTTGTCTATCTGGGTCGCAGGATGAAATATGAATATCCATGAATTATATAAACCTCTGTTACCTGTCGTGTAATGTACGGCAATATCCCCTTCTTCCGTTTGTTTATAGACCCGATGCGTCCCTTTGTTCCCTGGGGGTGCAAGCCTCTCCAACTGACAGTCTTATCCGTTTCACCCCCTCACCGCATGCTTTTTAGCTCAGATGCAATGGTTTAATAATAATAATAATAATAATAATAATAATAATAATAGCATAAAAAATCGACACTAAACAACATGAAAATAATACCATAAAGAGAAAAAAAAGAAAGTAATATACCATTACATAAAATAATAATAATAATAATAATAATAATAATAATGATGATGATGATAATAATAATAATAATAATAATAATAATAATAATAATAATAATAATAATAATAATGATGATTCATTTTAGCTGGCTGAGTTAAGGCCGTAAGGTCTTCTCTTCCACTCAACCAGCAAAAAGTATACATACATATGTATGAACTTATAAAGACTTCAACAATTTAATTTAGATAAGAGCTACATGACTGTATACAAGAATTATTTACGAATTAAACAATAAAATATTATTAAGTATTAAATAAACACTGAAATACAAACTATGTAGCAGAATTAAGCTAAAATACATAGAATGTTAATATATTTCAAATAATGTTAGATAATAGAAAGAGATTATTATGAGACAATTGAAGGATACACGGGAAAAACAAACAATGTCACAATGCTGTTAAGGATGATGTCATTATCTAATTCACTGTATTACTACAAGCTTTAGTGTTATTTTTACCAAAAGTGGTACAGGAGAATTAAAACCATGGATACACTCATAATTTCCTTCATTTCAAGTAGAAACATCAATATATTTTGCAGTAATATAGGCCTACTGAAATAGACCATTATCTCACTTTTAACGGAAATGTGACATTGTTCGTTTTTCCCGTGTACCCTTCAATTTCGAAAATAGCACTATCAGGATACATGTCTAAAGGAAGGAGTAACAATGTAGACAGTGATAGTTTGTCAGTATGATTGGAGTGAAATGCTAAGAAGATTATCTTTTAAGCTGGTTTTAAAAGTGTTTATTGTCTTGCAGCCCCTAATACTTTGTGACAGGGAATTCCATTATCGCGAGGTGGATACTGTAAAAGATGACGAATAACGAGATGTTCTATGAAGAGGTATACTTAACGCGCCACAGATAAGTGATCAGTACAGCAGTGCAAAGGGAGCAGTTGTTCGACACACCGGCAACAGGGAAAGGGTTGTAAATTCACCTTGTGTACCTGCAGAGGACTGACTCTGCGGTACACAGGATAGCTGCAAGCAGTAGGTACAGCGCAGTAAGCAAACGTCAGTACTGAAGAAACAAAAGAACAGTTCGGTTCTAGAGTTACGATGCCTAAGGCGGAGGAAATTCGTTCGGCAAAGTTAAGAGACTTAATTCCAAATATGGTGATATTTTTGTTAATTGATTCAAGCATAAAACAAATTGGAATACATTGAATCGAATTATGCGTTTATACCTGATTGTATAACAGCTTTAGAAAAGTCTGTTACAAAACTGGTTGATCAGATTTCCCTACTGCGAAATATCTGGAAGAAAGTGACTCAAGTAGACGATAAAATTGGTAAAATAATATCTGCGAATATAACAAATAAGTTGAAAAAATGGTGGATATTATAAACTCTGAAAGATTAGTGACAGTATTTCTGGAGATAAGGATTCCTTTGAAGAACTAACAGAAGTTGAAAAAAATGTTTTACAGGAATTTACGTATGCCCCAGTTGTCTCAACAGACGTAGAAAGAAGCTTCTCCACATATAAGGCCATGCTATCAGATCGAAAATCGTTTTCTGTTAATAACGTACAAATGTCATTTGTTGTGCACTGTAACAATATTTGGAAGAAATAAGATAACGTATCATATGTGCATTAATAAATCACACTCATTGTAAAGAAAAGGAAAAACAAAAAACAATTGTTCAAGTGTTTTTGCGAATAGAATATCACGAACCCGTTACAAATAAACAGTGATTTTGTTTGCGTTCTGTATGAAATCATACATATATACAGTATATTATTTGTTTAGGATGAAATGGTTAATTAGTTTTGTAATTTTGAAATCTTACTAAAGTATCTGTAGGAAATTAATTGTAGAAACGTCAGGGAACTGTGTCATTTCTATTGTGTCGTCTTACGTCAACACATCGTGTACTTGACCGTCGCTTGTACACAGGTAACACGCCGAGTAACGTCGGAACCCCTGCTATGATACCATTCTGTCTGTCATGTGCTCCGTCTGCACCGCTGTAGTGATCAGGTATTTACATCGTGGTTAGAGTATAGATAAAGCCTTGGTTTTTCTGAACTGACGCATGCGACGTGCGAGGTACGAGGCCCGCCTCGCACAAATCCGGACTACACGAGGGATAGTGAGCGGTTTCTATAACTGCGAGATGCGAGGTCTGCGAGCGCAGCATTGCCGTCCGACTTACCGTACATGAAGTGTATCTCTGCCAGCTCTTGATTTGAATACATGTCGCACAGTCTAACGCCTACACATCACTGAATGTAACCTTCGCCTCGGAATGAACTGTCAGAGTGCCCTCTTAATGTCTCTTTTGACGGCAACGACCTGCAGAAAGAAAAACGTTCCGGTGAATTTCAATGTTGTGAAGGCCATAACTCGGAAATGAAGCATTTCCGGACACATGTTGTAATGAACTATTTTGATCGTCTACATGTGGGAAATACATACCTGAAATTATGCCCCGTATTTTTAAACACCCTATATATATATATATATATATATATATATATATATATATATATATATATCACTCTGTAGTTGTACGTCCGTACTGAACGAGAAACGTATTAATACAGATCAGAAATACTGACAGTGATACTGATCGTGTAGGATCGCCAAAATATTGATGCGTATTATCAGTATTATTGACTCATTTTTACTGGCACTGTTAGGGCAGCATAATATTAATCACATAATTCCCTTAAGTTGGGCTTTATTTTGTACGACCTACATTATTGAAGATGTGTACATGTTAGCAAACAGGATTTTAGAGGTTTACCTGCCAGTTAAAGTTAGAAGCTTCCGTTAAACGCGCCCGTTAACTTCACACTTAACATTTTTACGATCCTTTCACACATAGCAAAGTGCAGCGAGAGTGAAAGTCTTCACGCTGGCCGCCTCCCTCCTCCTATCAGGAGCCCTCCCTCGCTCTCCGGAACTCAAAAGTTTCGGTTACTTTGACGCACACTAACTTCCCGCATGACAGAAAGTCTAGCAAATGGTTGAAGACAGGCACGGCCCGTTAAAAGCGTGCGGGCTTGTGTGGAGAAGAAAATTGAAGAGGGGGAGGCACCTAAGTGCATTCCTTTTAACTGATGACAAATGGACGTCACAAAGACACAAATGGTTTAATAATCTTTTTTTTACTCTCTCCAATATTTGTTTTACAGTTTGTTCCTTTTTTTCGCAGAAAATTACGACCATTATGACAAACCGACTAGTGAATACGAAATTGAATTTATTATTATTTTTTTCCTCCTTGCGTATTTAATTTTATGAGTAATAGGGAAAGGTAAATGAAGGGGAGAGAAAGAGTGCTTGCTGGAACTGTTTTTTTCATTATGTCGTTAAAGAGTACCATAAATTCAGATTTGTGAAGGCCTATTATCTTAAAAAATTCATCGCAATAATTACCTAATAAGTTCTAATCATTTATGCCCAACTCAGGTGGTTTTTTGGTAACAGTTTTGGAAGTGTTTTTTATTATCAGAAAACTAAACAAATAAATAAATAAATAAATATATATATATATATATATATATATATATATATATATATATATATAGGTAGGTAGGCAGGTGGGTGGATAATAAATAGATAATGATAAGGATATTAATAGCAATAATACTAACTGGCTTTTAAGGAACCCGAAGGTTCATTGCCGCTCTCACATAAGCCCGCCATTGGTCCCTATCCTGAGCAAGATTAATCCAGTCTCTATCATCATATCCCACCTCACTCAAATCCATTTTCATATTATCCTCTCATCTACGTCTGGGCATCCCCAAAGGTCTTTTTCCCTCCGACCTTCCAACTAACACTCTATATGGATTTCTGGATTCGCCCATACGTGCTACATGCCCTGCCCATCTCAAACGTCTGGATTTAATATTCCTAATTATTTAAGGTCAAGAATACAATGCGTGCAGTTCTGTGTTGTGTAACTTTTTCCATTCTCCTGTAACTTCATCCCTCATAGCCCCAGATATTTTCCTAAGCACCTCATTCTCAAACAGCCTTAACCTATGTTCCTCTCTCAAAGTGAGAGTCCAAGTTTCACAACCATAAAGAACAACCGATTAGGGAAAACACGGAATTCTACTAGAAGCAAGTAAAGCGATAGATTTGGAGGTAAATCCCGAAAAGACAAAGTATATGATTATGTCTCGTGACCAGAATATTGTACGAAATGGAACTATAAAAATTGGAGATTTATCCTTCGAAGAGGTGGAATAATTCAAATATCTTGGAGCAACAGTAACAAATATAAATGATAGTCGGGGTAAATTAAACGCAGAATAAATATGGGGAATGCGTGTTATTATTCGGTTGAGAAGCTTTTGTCATCTAGTCTGCTGTCAAAAAATCTGGAAGTTAGAATTTATACCGGTTATTCTGTATGGCTATGAAACTTGGACTCTAACTTTGAGAGAGGAAGAGAGATTAAGGGTGTTTGAGACTAAGGTTCTTAGGAAAATATTTGGGGCTAAGAGGGATGAAGTTACAGGAGAATGTAGAAAGTTACACAACACAGAACTGCACGCATTGTAATCCTTACTTGACATAATTAGGAACATTAAATCCAGACGTTTGAGATGGGCAGGGCATGTATTGCATATAGAGTGTTAGTTGGGAGACCGGAGAGGATAAGATCTTTGGGTAGGCCGAGACGTAGATGGGAGGATAATATTAAAATGGATTAGAGTGAGATGGGATATGATGATAGGGCCTGGATTAATCTTGTTCAGGATAGGACCGATGGCTGGCTTATCTGAGGGCGGCAATTAACCTCCGGGTTCCTTAAAAGGCATTTATAAGTCAGTAAGTGAGAATAATTTCCTTTTAAATTTTGAATCTATTTTTTATGAGCAGCATAATGCTTTTGTAGCTCATATTCATCTCTGGAAATTGATAGTAATCCATCTACATACAGTAAAGGAACCAGAGTTTCATCGTTAATATATATTTCTGCTGAAGGTAGCCTAATTGTCTCCACTGTGCGTGCAAAATTATGGATGGGAGGTGAGATATTCCAGACTTGCTTAGTTCGTTCATATAAGGTAATTAAGAAATGTGAATTGCAGAAATTTCCTTGGAAATGATGACTTACTAAAACGTTAAATATATAATCTATTTCTGTTTACCGTGTCGAAAGCTTTGACAAAATCAGTGAATACTAACAACTAATACAACTGTCCATGAAGGACCAAGCCTTACCAGTAGACAGCTGACCTAACGTCTATATGCCTTCTTACAGTTTAACGATCATTCCACTAGACTGGAGGTGGAGGTAAATTGTGGTTAGCACCATTTGTTATTGCTGGTGTCCGTAACCGGCTCCTCACTATGTGTTTTGTCTACTGTAGTTGTTGATATTTTAATTACAGTAGGAAAAGGAGTATAGTTATAGGAACAGCAGTTTATTTCCACTGATGGAAATATGAATTTGGAAACACCATTAGCTGTGATGTCAACTGTAGTTGTTGGTTCTTGAGTCATAGTAAGAGGAGAAAAATGTTTAGAGCGACGAATGAAGTAGACGTTGGTGTATATGTGCATTTGGAAACCCCTGGCAGTAGCTGTGAGGTGAAGCGAGTGAGAAACCCGGCACCATCGTGTGTTCTTCCTGGCTCCAGTGGGCAGAAGATTTCAACACAATCTGGGAGGCCACAGAGCGTGCTAATGCACCACACGCACCCCTGAGAACCGCTGCAACCCTCCACACATCCTTCCATACTATGCACATATATACATTAACGTAGCTTGAATATAATTATTATAAATAGGCCTAATTAATTGTTTTATACTGCAAAATTCACTGAAGCAAGAAAAGTACATGCAAAATATTTCGAAATTATGTTATTCTGTAAATAAACGACGTCATTTGAATGTGCTAATTGAAATATTTTTATTTATTTTTTGTTCATTTTTAACTTATTCCTTAGAAAATCATATAGGATAATACTTCTTTTGGATAACAAAATTAATGTTTTTGTTTTCAGTCAATGACTTATCATTACAATATTGAAGGAATAATTCCTTTTATATTACATATTAATGCTCGACCATGCCGAAATGTAGTAATTATACACCTGGTAGCAGCCTTTAATGGACCTCATTAAAGTACACCTATTCATTAAAGTTCAGGTGTTCCACCAATCAGAAAACACAATTGTAGCAATATGAAAGCGCAAGTATCGATTATTCTCGGATATGCAATCGAAAGACAAGTTCTCATAAATTTATAAAACTTATTACTGCGAACAAATATTAAATTAAATAATCATTAAGAAAAAATAATTAAATCACGCAAAAACTTACATATAAACGAAACGTCACGGAGGCTGGAAATCCAGTACTGTCGCAGAAGGTTATGTTCTGTTAATATAATAATTAGCGTTAATTGTAAAGAATATTCAAATAAATTCAATTTGTCATCTCGTTTTTCAATGTCTAATTCAATTTCAATGTTATATCAATATTAATGTTTATTTTACTCTCTAGATTATATGAAGGTCAATGTCGACATTTGTTTCTCGGAAAAAATCAATACTTTCGCGTCTGCGCACATCTCACAATTTACGAGATATTGCACAAGGTCAGTTCCGCTCCCCAGTCAGATAAGAATAACATGAATACTTATGAATAATTTCAAGTTAGAAATATGGTCGAGCATAAAAAGTCGTATGAAACTTGCCTATAATGGTAATTAAGACGCTCGTAAGAAAATTATGAAACTCGTTTGCGCTCGTTTCATAAACGTACCCGCGTCTTAATTACTACCATTATAGGCTCGTTGCATAATGTACTATTATGATTTGTATGAACGTTTCCGTCGCATTTGCAACATCGTCATATACATACAATTTCTAATATATTAACCTCAGTTTTAAGTAATGCAGATATTAATCCCTATTAAAGGTGAATGCTAAAATTGGGTTAGCAATAAAAAATGAAACCATTACAAACATTTTAAAATATTACGAATCTTCACTTACTACAAAATAAGCATTTTTTGTTGTGTATTTATGATTAATCATTCAAGGTTGTTATGTAAATTGTTCATTTGTGTGGGAGTGAAAATTCGTTTACACTTTTATTTACACGATAAAAATGTCTGTATTCTATATAGTCAACGTTGTATGTCGTGAATAATGTTGTTGACTGATGTTTATATTATTTTGTATATTTTTATTTCAGTCAATAACATTACTCACGGCATGTAACATAGGCTATATAGAATACAAACATTTTTTATCATGTAAATAAAATTGTAAACTAGTTTTTCACTCACACACAAATGAACAATTTACGTAACAACCTGGCATGATTACTCATAAATATACAACAAAGAATGCTTATTGTATAGTAAGTAAAGATTCGTAATATTTTAAAATGTTTGTAATGATTTCATTTTTTAATATTGATTAATATGTGCTTCACTTAAAACTGAGGTTAATAGATTAGAAATTGTATGTATCTGATGATGTTGCAAATGCGACTAAAACGTTTATATAAATCATAAAGTATGTAATATAAAAAATTAATTCCGTGCATATTGTATGATAAGTCATTGGCTGAAACCAAAAACGTTCATTGATATTATTCAGAAACTTATCTGAAACACTTTCAGTATGAATTGTAAAATACAGTAGTACTTATTTTGTCAGTAAGATATCTTGTTTCATAAAATATAAATGAAACTCACTGTTTTTGTAATATAAGTATATAAAATTTTATATGCAATTTTGTATAAAATATTGCGATATTTTGCATCTTTGTCATTTCTAGTAGTACCGAATAACTTTACATTTTTTCATCAAAGTGTAAACTGAAGTTTACTTAGATATAACTAGAACTTTTAACACATTGACATTAGAAGTAGTGAAATACTGCACATTTTGAGATCGTAGCAGGTGTCCACGAGTAAGGTTGGTGCGGCATTGTTTCTCAGTCGGTAAAGTGCTGTTCCTCTCAGACGTCAGTCATTATTCTAGCAACATATTTTACTGACATACTTCAATTGCCCATCAAATAATAATACATTACCTATATAAGCTTATCAATCTGATATAGATACGCGATTTGACATTGTTTTTCCACTCATGACTCTTCGATTATAATATGAAGAGGAAAGTGATTGTAGTTTTCATTCGAGAAAAAGACAAAAAACCACGTTGATGTTAGTGTTATTGTTATTAGTTCGTCAGAACAAATAAAGTGCTATCATAAGGAACCGTATGTATGTTTAACGATACAATAAATAGAGGCACAATTTGGAAATATATTGATTATACCTTGTAAAATAAAAATACCATTCTTTAAAATTTGGTAGTTACGCTAAAAATTTTTAATTTTATAGTTAAATTTTAAACTCAAATAAAGAATAATCGCTGTTGACATAATGTTAAAAGTCCATGGCTTGCATGCTGAAATGGTAAAATTATGTAAAACTGTGAAGAACCGTTTAATGAGTGGTGACATATAAAACGAAAAAACTATACTTAGGCCTATACATTCATAATTGTAAATCAAACACTCAATTCCAAAAAATATATATTTAGAAATCACATTTATTAAATTGGCATACATAACTAATATTTCCTTTTCTAACCTAAAAAACTGTCGAAAAATAACGAAACGTATTTTGGTGATATAGGTTATAAAACGAAATGTAGGCCTAGTTAATAGGTCTATTCATTCATAATTGTAAATCGAACACTCATCTAAAATATGTAAATTTAGAAATTACATTTATTAAATTGGCATTCATAAACAATATTTCCTTTCCTAACTTATAAAACTATCGAGAGATAAAGAAAGATATCGTCGTTGTTCCTGCAATAACTCCTATGTGCAAAATATGAAATTGTCCAGTAGGAAGAAAAAACAAATTATTCTTCTGTGGTAGTAGTGCATAGGAGATTGTGAATTCTTACATTTTCGAAAGAAAGAAACATAATTACATGTAGGAAATTATATTATTTGCTGTGTCACTATTTAAATTATTATTTAATAGTGTAAAAATCTGAAAATCGATAAATATGTCCCATAGGAGTTATTGCCGGAACAACGATGATATTTTGGTGATATACTAGAATAAAAGGAAAGAACTGTAGTTACTATGTCTATTCATTCATAATTGTAAATCGAACACTCATTTCCAAAATATGTATATTCAGAAATCACATTTTATTAAATTGGTATTCATAACCAATATTTACTTTTCTAACGTATAAAACTATCGAAAGATAACGAAATATATTTTGGTGATATACTCTTATACAACGAAAGAACTGTAGTTAGTAGGCCTGTTCATTCATAATTGTTAATCGAACACTAATTTCCAAAATATACATATTTAGAAGTCACATTTATTAAATTGACATTCGTAAACAATATTTCCTTTTGTAACCTATACAATTATCGAAAGCTATTTTAAGGGCTATTGCAAATTGATATAATAATAAAAATAGGCTCGTGACTCGCTTCTTGAAAAATACGGACATATTTAGGCCTATGGAGACTTTTACAGTTTAATATTGAAGTTTAAGATTAAGAACTTTCATGTTGTCGATAAATACGATTATTGGCAAATTATCGATATCTGTTTTGTTAAAAAATGTAAACTCTCGATAGTAGTGTCATCGATAGATCTCCATCGCTGCAACATATCCATCGATACAGATTCTGAAGTTATGTATTTACTGAACCACATTCTATACATGTCCTTTTTTATAGATTAAAGTATGCTAAGGGAAAGCAACAACTTGGGAGGAGCTTCAGCCCCCACACTACTCCTAAATCCTCCGCCGTAGCTTTATACGGCCGTCTCACAGCACTGGGATCTCATACAGCTTAGCATCGCAAGATGATGGATGCTCGTTCACCTATAAAGCGGGTTTATACAGGCATGTCAGATCCGCCTCCATCTGCCCTCGGGCTGGCATCTAGTACTGCCTAATTCATAACTTGAGTTTTATGTCCCGAGTTTCCGATTTGTTCGAATTCTAACGTCGTTCGTATTGGAACATATGAGGCCCACTGAACCTTGCATTTCAATTTTGTCAGGTAATGCCGGTTTTTAAATAGAGCGGCTTTCAGCGACGAAATTATACAAGAATGAAAACAACGAAAACTGGATTAAACAAAAGACCAGCAACGGCAAACAAGGCTACAGTTTGAAACAGAAGAAGAATAAATATATCGGCTTTATAAATTTGTTAAAAATTAAGTTGCACTTTGAAATTTTCATTGAAGTCTTGACAGAATGAAACGTGGAGTTTGTTTAAGCAATTCGATAGTTGAAATAATTCAGCATGTTTTCTTTCAACAAACAAAATATTTTCATACTGTGGACATTCATTCATTCATTCATTGTTCTGCCAGAGGCCAGATCTTTCACTGCAAACCCAGCTTTCCCCAATCTTTCCTATTTTCCGCCGTTCTCTTTGTCTCCTCATACGATCCATATATCTTAATGTTGTCTATCATCTGATATATTCTTCTGCCCCAAACTCTTCTCTCGTTCACCATTTCTTCCAGTGCATCCTTCAGTAGGCAGTTTCTTCTCAACCAGTGATCCACCTAATTCCTTTTGTGCGAGATCGTGCGTATTTGCTTGCTTTCCGCACACAACAAATACGCGGTAAGTGTGAAATACCACATTCAGTATTCCCAACGTAATACACATAACAATTTCTCTATTCTTACCGCTTAA
Source organism: Periplaneta americana (assembly GCF_040183065.1). Taxonomy (NCBI): domain Eukaryota; kingdom Metazoa; phylum Arthropoda; class Insecta; order Blattodea; family Blattidae; genus Periplaneta; species Periplaneta americana. The sequence goes on from NC_091127.1 coordinate 140,515,654, forward strand.
GCGTCATATTAATTTTACTGCTTTAGGCTTTTAACATATTATTTTAAAGACGTTCAATATAGTAATAATTATAAATTGGAAACTTACCACTGCAATTTCACCTAAATTGCACTGTTAATTATAGTTTTTAAATATTTGCAAAAATTAAGTAAACTCTACAACACCACAAAAGTTACTGCATTTGTAATGCAAGTAACATTAAGGAAGCCGTGAAAAAATCAACAAGATTCCAGACTCATCATAAACTGGGGGAAAAAAAGACAGACGTATATCACGGCCTGCTGGAGTATAGTAAACACAGAAAACATTTTATAGAAACAATGTTGAAGATAGATATATTTGTTTTCCAAAGTTGCCGTCATTGAACAGAAACCAAGATGGAGATTTCATTGCAACTAATAAGAAATTCCTCTTTCAGGTATGTAATAAACGATCTTCGCACAAAATAATGTACGATACACGAGCGGTATGTTTGTTTTCATGTTCTCGGAAATTAAAATCTTTTCCTCGAACATGAAAACGTCAACATACCGCTCTTGTAACGCATATTACTATTATCTTCCTTATCAGGTTGAGCATAATTCTTTCTTCACCCACTCTTTCCAACACAGCTTTCTTTTCTTATTCTGTCTGTCCACTTCACACGTTCCATTCTTCTCCATTCTGTGGGCATAAATATCCATTAAAACTAATGAACGAGGTGAACCGGAAGTAATGTTATTAATTTCAGTGGGTTATTCTTTGAGATATTTCAAACAAAAAGATTAATACATTTTGCTCGTTTTTTGCTTCATTTTCGAGTTAAAAATTGTTTTATATGAAACATTTCATGGCGTGAATTGGAAAAACCATTGATTTAATTCCCAATATACTCAGTCAGTTTAAGAGAGCAGATGTTGATAAGCGATTGAAAGAATTTCAGTTTTATCCTTCAAATATTCATAAAATTGATCCGAACAAATGTAATATTGTAAAATTCCTTTACAGAACGAAAAGTTACATTTGTTCGGATCAAATGTCTGCACATTCTTTCAACCATTTAGCATCGTAAAACACTGCTCTCTTAAAATCACTGACCTTATTGGGAATTAAATCAAGGTCTTTCTCAAAACACGCTATGAAATGTTTTATATAAAACAATTTTTATCTTGAAAACGAAGGAAAAAAAGAGCAAAATTGTATTATTTTTATACATCTTGATTACACAACTTTTAGCATGTATCACTTCGGAATATGTATGATAAGAACTTTCTTGTGTTAAATTTTAGCGTACCTTGTTAACATATTTCGACCTATTTTGGGTCATCTTCAGAACTGGTCGTTGTTGGTCTTGGCGCCTCTTGATTCCTGTGAGGGTGCGTTCGTAGTGTAGAGCCAAAGAGTGTATGTTTTTTTTAAATTGAGTTGTGTGTTGAGAATATCGTTGGGGTGTGTTTTCGTGTGTATGCATATTTAATATTGTTCTAGTGTGTTGAGTTTCATGGAAATACTGCACATCCAACCAAAAAGCCAGAAACTCAACACACTAGAACAATATGACATATAGAGATACACCCCAACGATATTCTCAACACACAACTCAATTTTAAAACACATACACTCTTTGACTATATACTACGAACGCACCCTCACAGGAAACAAGAGGCGCCAAGACCAACAACGACCAGTTCTGAAGATGACCCAAAATAGGTCGAAACATGTTAACAAGGTAGATTAAAATTTAACACAAGAAAGTTCTTATCATACATATTCCGAATATTATTTTTTGTTAGAAATATATCAAGGAATAATCTGTTCAACAAAATCGATATAGAGCTCGATGTTATCCGGGCTACAGGGCCGTGATCTGTTGGAGCTGTTGCTACCATACGTTTCGTCTGCTACTCCGGGAGACATCATCAGTGGTGTGGCACACGGGAGAGCAGACAAAACGTATGGTAGCAACAGCTGCAACAGACCACGGCCGTTTAGCCCGGATAACATGATCCCTATGACCCCGGCCGTGAAAGCCTACATTCCAAAATTGATATACTTGCATAGCAAATCTGAAAAGTTATATCTGTCTGTCTGCCTGGCGTGGCCTGTTCTGGCCTGCCCTGTGCTGTCCTGTCCTCTTCGAGCTGGAGTGAAAACACCACCACCCAATTACAGTCAATGGGATGCACAAGCTACGCTATTCCGAAAATATAGTGTTACCTCGTAACTAAAAACAGCTATGAAGTTGTCTCTACTTGACTTAATTATTGTGAGTTATTTTACTTTATTTCATTTAACCCCCCCCACTATCTTCTCAGTACCTTGAAACAAAATTTTCGTTTGGTCACAAAAGGAAATTGAACTTTTAACATATCTTTTTTAATAATTTCATTGCTGTTGAAATTTGAAGCGCCCTGTATAGAGTTTATTTTGTGCAAGGGCTCTTAACCTGCCGACCCGTATGGAGTCAATTTTATGATTTTAAGCATAGCAGTAAAATTTGCATTAAAACTTAAGGGGGATGACAGGTGAAGTTTTGGTCATTTTCAGTCTAAAATCGCATTTTCATTTTCTTGTAAAAATGAGTCAATGTCTTTTTTATACGTTGAGCAATGTTCTGCGGCACTCGAAAGCATACAAATTACTCAATACATAAATGGCTGTACCCTTGAACTTCAATTCCATGCAAATTATACAAGCTGTTTTCTCATAATTTTTTTCAGCACATTTCGTCAGGTTCAAAGTGTAAAGACTCTTACAATTTCGATCCTAGCAACATTAAATTTTTACTGTATATTCTGTACACTAGCCTATACTTAATAAAATAGCGCATGGGTTTTATGAAGAAATGAATACTTTTTGAAATAAAAAAAATGAAATATTTATAGTGGCAATGGCAAATTTCTCTTGTTAGGTATTCAGTGGTTATAATTTTTCCCCCTCGTTTGTAGTAAAAATATAGGAAAACTAATGTTTGATTTCGGAATATGTATGATGGGACTTTCTTGTGTTAAATTCTAACGTACCTTGTTTACATGTTTCGACCTATTATGGGTCATCCTCAGAACTTGTCGTTGCTGGTCTTGGCGCCTCTTGTTTTGTTTCCTGCGAGGGTGTGTTCGTGTGGTGTAAAGTGGAGACAAAGAGTGTGTGAGTTCTGAAATTGAGTTGAGTGTTGAGAATTTCATTGGGGTTGTTTTTTGTGTGTCTCTATATTTCATATTGTTCTAGTGTGTTTAGTTTCTGGCTTTTTGGTTGGATGTGTAGTATTTCCATGTCTGTGTTGATGTCTCTGCAGGTGTGGTTAACACACCCTCACAGAAAACAAAACAAGAGGCGCTATGACCAGCAACGACCAGTTCTGAAGATGATCCATAATAGGTTGAAACAGGTAAACAAGGTACCGGTACGTTAGAATTTAACACAAGAAAGTCTTATCATATATATTCCGAAGTGATGCAGTGTTAAAAGTTGTGTAATCAAGATGTATAACGTCTGATGTTTTTCTAAATATGCCACTGTTCTAGCAAAAAAATTTCAAATATTATACTGAAAAATTGAACAACACATTTAATTTTGAGTAATGAAAATTTTTGGAAATATTTTTGTTAATAATTCAGAATCTAATTAACTCGCAGAAATCAAACTTCACCATATAATTATCTATCGTACCGTGATTATGTGTACAAAAAATCAAGGACGCAGCTTGAAAAATGTATAAAATAGACATTTTACACATCACCCCTTAAGAAAAATATGCAACAAGATATCTTAAACCCAAACATACATTATACACAATTATCTTTACCCCAAAAAGGCCAATACATGCAAACATGCATAAGTACCATACATATTTATGTTTATGAAGTTTTATAAATGGGTGGATACTATGTTATGGTAACGCAACGTGCTTTTATAAAAACATGTATTTGCATACTTTATTACTCATGCATACTCATTATGCTTCAGTGATTTATTAATCAATTTCTGTTGCAGGCTAATGTTTTTAGTGGTATTAAATATCCCTAGTTTCTTTCTAGTATCAATTTCTCTCTATTAGCTATGCAGTGTTACCCCAGTTACAAACCTAAGGAAAAACACTTTAGCTAATTGATTTCCTTTTTGCGTGTTAGTGTCCAGATCTTGTGTTCCATTACTATAACACTAATGGACTATTAGCAAGGAAGAAATCAAGCATTATACGCTATAGAAATACGCTGTGTCATATCTGTAAAAGAGTGCAAATTATTAGGTAATATAAAATAGATAAGTTACATAAGAAATGGATTAAAACGAAATTGTAGAAAAGGGTAGAAGTACCACTGAAAAATAGCGATGTAATTGGCTAGTGGCTAGTACACATAAAAATAAACACATTAAATGAATAAGTAAAAAGTGTAATATACAGGGTATTTCCGGGCTAGTGTTAAAACTTTCAGAGATGATGGGGAAGTGCACATGTATCAATTTGAGATAAGGAACCCTGGTCCGGAAATGACTGAGTCGAGAGTTACAAGCAAAAATAATTGCGTGGAAGTGAAATAATTTTATTCGTCTGTACACATTATTTATGTGTATTCATCTATACATTTTACACATACTGTATTCATCTAACGTTGTTTACGTTGTCTACTTACAGTATTCCATTCAGTGCGCTGTCTGAGGGGTGGGGACAGGAAACCACACTAAACCAATGCAGATAGCGTAATGTGTAACGGACATGGTCAGTCCTGATATGCACGTCTGTAGACAGCAGTGTATGTGTACAAGTTGCAGTGTCCAGTCGATCAGTCCTAGTGAAATGGAGGAGTACACGAGAGCGGAATATGCAGACATGATTTTCGAATACCGATGAGCCAATGGGAACAGTAGACAAGCTCACAGATTGTATCGGGTTAAGTACCCACGTAGGAGACATCCGACCCATAACATCTTTCCACGACTGTTCCAAAGGTTAAGTGAAGTATAGCACGTGGTGCCAAATTACAAATCCATATCCACACAACTATTTTTGCTTACAACTTTCGACTCAGTCATTTCCTGACCAGGGTTCTTTACCTCAAATTGAGACATGTGCCCTTCCCCATCATCCCTGAAAGTTTGTAACACTAGCCCGGAAACACTCTGTATTTGTGAAGTTTTGGAATAAATAAGTTCATTGTTTATCGTTTAGTGTAGGCCTACAATAAAATTCTATGTTCTGCTTATTTGTATAATGCTCGCAGTATATTTTGAGCTATAGAGACCTCTAAATTATAAGAGGATGATGCCTAGTGTGCATGCGTTACAGTGATATTTATATTCTAGCTAGAACACATCAGTTTTATTAGACGAAGTATGTGATCAATGCTTGTAGGAAAGATATAGAGATAGTTGGGTTTGCAGTGAAAGACTTACCCTTGGGTTAAACACTGGATGGATGAATGAATGACATGGATAAAACATAAAACAAAGGGTAGTAATATATTTAACAAAATGTTACTATTTAAAACATCAGTGTTGTACATACATGGAAAATGTATTTAGGCTATACAGTTACATTATTATTAGAATAAAAATTAGAACTAAATACTATTAGAATAAAAATTGCTGGAACTATCAACAGTGTATTCAAACCTTCCCAAGTACAAAGTATATGCTAAAAAGGATAAATGTTCATCTTCCCTCTTGCTTAAAAAGTCCCTTGTGCAGACGCTTGTATTTCCCTATTTTGACTATGCTGACATTTTACTAACTGACCTTTCCAGCGACAACAAAACGAAACTTCAACGTGCTCATAACTTCTGTGTACGTTTTGTAAGCAATGTTCGTAAATATGATCATATTACCCCATCCCTGGAAACAATAGGTTGGCTTAAGAAAGAAATTTACATTCACTTCTCCTTCTCTTCGAAATCTTGAACTCTTCTATTCCTTCGTACCTGTCGTCTCGCTTCACACCTTTCTTCCCACCACAATCTGAACACACGCTCTCGCCATGAAACAATACTAACAATATCATCCCATCGCACCTCCTCATACTCATCCTCTTTCACAATAACCCTGCCAAGACTCTGGAATTCGTTACCTGCTAGCATCAGGGATTGTCGAAATAAAATTGAATTCAAACGCAAACTTACTAGGCAGTTGGTCAGTAATTGAGACTCGTTCAGACATGGTTTCTTGTAAATAGTTCTCTTAATCTATCACAAAATATTTCAATATCCGGTAATTTCATCACTATAGATTTTTGTTATTGTAGGTTTAATTTGTAATTCAGTAAATACAAAAATATTCTTTGTTCTTAACTTCTATGATAAAATGTCTAGTTTCATTAATCAGGTAATCTTGACGTACTTTGATTTTTGTTGTAATTTTAATTGTAAATTTAATGTTAATTGTAATTTTATTGTTCATATTATAGTTGTAATCTCCTGGTAGAGGGGCAGAGAAGGCCTGATGGCCTTATCTCTACCAGGTTAAATAAATAAATACGAATACTAAATAAATACTAATATTAATACAAAGACATACAAAGCGAAATTCTACAAAACTCTCGCGCGACCAGTTTTGGTTTACGGCAGTGAAGCATGGACACTGAGAAAAGACAACGAAAGACGACTAACAACTGCCGAAATGAAATTCATGCGAAAAACTGCTGGATACTCTCTTGTCGACCATCATCGGAACGTAGATATTCTGAAGGAATTAAAAATTGACTCTATTGTCCATTATCTACAGCAATACAGGCTTCAGTGGCAGACACATGTCAAGAGGATGGATCACTCTATATGGTCCCGGCAGATTTTGTCGTATGTCCCAAGAGATCGAAGAAATTTAGGAAGACCTAGGAAACGCTGGCAGGAGACCGTAACAGATCCACTGGGGTCTAATACTTGAAGGCTGATGATGATGATGATAATCTCTATATCTGCCTCATGTTCTAACAAAGAAATATCTGCTAAATCCATGTTGTCAGCCATCTTGACTAAAAGACAACGCAATGATGATCTGTTATAAAAACCATTGAATGCTATATGGCAGCCGTGGCGAGAACGTGACTCGCGAGACATTGTGGCTCGCAGTGATTCGCTTGCTTCTAACCTCCTCCAACCCCCACCCTCTCGCTCACTGGAGTCAAACTCCGTTCCATTTGTATTTGTCTCTGACCTGCGATGGCATATGTCTTTCTCGAAACCATGTACGAAAGTTCCAAGTAGGATGGGAGGACGCATTTTTTTGCTGTCAATATGATGAGAGTATTAAATGTATGATTTGTTCACAAGTATTACGAGGAAAACGGTTGTATAATAATAAAACGGCATTATACTACATGTTACTCATGGAACATTATTGTTGTTATCATCATCATCATCATCTCTGTACGTCGACCCTTTTTCAGCAGATGTACGAATAATGATGCGGTTAGCTCTTCAATTTCAACTCACTGATTTACTATGCGATGTCAAATGAAAGCTAGATGTAAGGACTTGACAAATGTTGGCCTTTTAAATCTTTGCCAAAAAATAAATATCCGAAGCTTCGTTCTTTCGCTTGCTCTGTTGAAGCCATGTTCGCTACAACTTACGTTTGTGAAAAATTATTTTCAACAATTAAAATATTAAAAATCAAATTTAGATTACGACTGAGAGACAAATACCTTCGTGATCAACTACGACTGGCAGTAAGTGACATAATTCCTGATTTTGAAACTTTGTCGCAGAGACATTCTGAAGACAGTTAATTTTAGGTTGTGATATTGTTCATTTATTGTTCATTTATTTCTTCGTTACACGTACTAAACATTAGTTTCTGGCCTGGTACTGTATAAAATTATATTTAAATGCTTGACGCAAGAAAAATGAAAATCCGTCAGACAGTTGCTTCACTTCCCCTTCGGGTGTCCGCCTCCCTCCATAGGTGCTATGCACGTTGCATGTTACACAGTGGCTCGGCGCACGATTACATTTTCGCCACCGCTGCTATATGGGTATACCGTAAGCTTGACTGAATTCAACGTACACTGCGTTGGATCCGTGGCTCTTGGAAACTACCGCTTTACGAAGAACCTTACGTGAGACGAAGTGTAGATATTTCAGTGAACATCAATACGAAACTTACAATATATATGTTATTGAATGCAATTTCGTATCATTTCTAGAGCGTAAATACAACAAAATTCAGGGGATATAGATAGAGAGAGAGACAGAAATAGGGAATGGGCGCTACCTTCGACATAGGACGTCACACATGCTGCAATCTGTGTGAACGGCGCCATCGTGTGCAGGAGTCGGGGATGATAAATGGTCGGCTGTCAGAGGACGCTACACCCTGAGTGTCATCAGAAATTTGCCTGAAATCTCAGTTCGATAAACTTCGCTGCTCAATAAGGTGATGCGAGAAGTTTGAAGGTTTACTGGAGTGCAGGTATCTAATATTTCCTTATATCATTACGCATATCAAAACATATCTTGTTCCCAATAAAAAAAATATATTATTCCCGGAATTAATAATGATAGGCCTAATATTATCTGCCACCATGGCTCTATCGAGAGCGCGTGCTCTTCCCAATCAAAAGATGCGAGGTTCGATTTCTGGTGTGTACTGAGTTTTCGTTCTACGGGAATGGGTATTCCTTCCTCTCTATGTATTTATTTATTTATTTGTTTATTCAGTTAATTATTTTTTCATTTCTTATTATTTATTTATTTACTTATTTAGCTATTTATTTACTTATTTACTTATTGATTTACTTGTGTATTTCTCTGTCTGTCTGTCTATATATATATATATATATATATATATATATATATATATATATATATATATATATATATATATATATATATTCATTTATTCAGTTAATTATTTTTCCATTTCTGATTATTTATTTATTTATTTATATATTTACTTATTTACCTATTTATTTACTTACTTGATTTATTTGTGTATTTCCATGTCTGTCTATCTGTCTGTTTATGTATGTATTCAATTAATTATTTTTCCATTTCTTATTATTTATTTATTTATTTATTTACTTGTTTAGCTATTTATTTACTTATTTATTTGATTAATTTGTGTGTTTCTCTGTCTGTCTCTCTATATATATTTATTATTTTATTGATTTATTTATCTATTCATTTATTAAGTTATTCAAGCATTTATCTTTCCATTTATTTTTTATTCATTTAATTACTTATTTATTTACTTATATACTCATTTATTTACTTCAGTGTTTACTTACTGCTTTAATTATTTGTTAAGTTATTTATTTACCTATTTATTTAGTTATTTATATACTTACTAACTTATTTAGTTCTTTACTTAGGGGAGAATTTGCTAATTCCGCAATAATAGGAAGTAAATCTATCATATTTTTATCAAAATGATTATTGAAAAATATTATCAAGGTATGTAGATATATTACCTTACGTATTCTAGCGAAAGGTACAAGAGTCCACAAACTTTCCTATAATAGAAATTCAGAATTTCTTTCACCAGTCTCCAGATGCATTACAAATGCCAACATACATAGCTGCGAATTCGATCCTTTCAATGTATAGACTTAGTTTGTTCTTGGCAATGACTTAAAATTTATGTAGTCTTTCAGACATTACAGTTAATTATCATTGTATTATCACTATTATTCTCATAGTATTCTTGATTATGTATTTTAAAGTCATCCATTATTCCGTCCATCCTCGTCATTATTGTCATTAATTGTAATTGTCTTTATGTGTAATAATTATTTTATGCACTTTTTATTTTTTTGTCATTATCAATTTTGTCATATTCTGATTATGCTTTATACTGAACTGTTATTGGACTCTGGCTGTTGTACAACAAAATAAATAATAGTACATAATAGTAAATAAATAAATAAGTCAAATATATATCAGATAGTATTATAGGTTATATTCTAATTCACATTAATCATCTTAATATTTATTCTTGTTACATCTTAATGTATTTTATGCTCGACCATGCTGAAATATAGTAATTATACACCTGGTAGCAGCCCTTTAATGGACCTCATTAAAGTAAACCTATTCATTAAAGTTCATGTGTTCCACCAATCAGAAAATACCATTGTAGCAATATGAAAGCGCAAGTTTCGATTATTCTCGGATATGCAATCGAAAGACAACTTGTTCTGTTACTATAATAATTAGAGTTAATTGTAAATAATATTAAAATAAATTCAATTTGTCATCTCGTTTTTCAATACTAATTCAATTTCAAGGTTATATCAAGATTAATGTTTATTTTACTCTCCAGATTATATCAAGGTCAATGACATTTGTTTCTCGGAAAAAATCAATACTTTCGCGTCTGCGCACATCTCACAATTTATGAGGTATTGCACAGGGTCAGTTCCGCTCCTCAGTCAGATAAGAGTAACATGAATACTTATGAATAATTTCAAGTTAGAAATATGGTCGAGCATAAAAAGTCTTATGAAACTTGCCTATTATGATAATTAAGACGCTCTTATGGAAATTATGGAACTCGCTTGCCCTCGTTTTACAAACATACTCGCGTCTTAATTAGTACCATTATAGGCTCGTTGCATAATATACTATTTTATTTGTTTTCTATTATATTAATGTGCTGGACTATAATATTGGCCAATGGCTGTTGTCTAGGACAGAAATATCAATAAAGGAATAATTAAAAATTAATATATTATTACTATTGTTATTATTATTATTATTATTATTATTATTATTATTATCATCATCGTCCAAATATTATTAATTTGACTATGGAAATCGACATGTAGAGAAAGTCAGAACTGAATCGTCCAAATATTATTAATTTGACTATGGAAATCGACATGTAGAGAAAGTCAGAACTGAGAGTTAGACGTTATGTTGTCGACAATATTAGATTCAATTCCGACAGAAGTGGTGTTGTGTATGTTTGTGCTTACCATTTCGTTGAAAAAAAGAAATACTTTATCACAAAGATGTATTACTTAAAGTGTTATTAAAAATCTCTGATGCGAAGAAGTCTGACAGTTTAACTATATCACTTAATAAATCAGCGACCAGTACTGCAGAAACTGCAAAAAATTATATAGTACATGCCCAGAAAAATAAACTGCAATATTAGTTCAAAATGACCTAGGCTAGTCACATCACACAGGACGACATTTTGAAGTGTCTGACTACATGAGAGCTTTACACAGATATTTCAGGCCTATGTACAGAGTGTTAAGAAAAAAGTATTCAATATTTTAGGAGGTGATAGTATGCTTGAAAACAAGAAAATAATGTCTAAAAAACATGAGTCCTACAACACACATTTCCTGAGATCTGAACCTTGTTCATAGGAAGTTCTCAATGTGAGTCCATTCATGGCAATGCATTTCTCTGCCATACAATACAGCAGAATATCAGATAATCATACCGTAGTTGACACTCCTAGCATGGAATAATGATACGTTGCAAGGAATACTGAAAACAAAAGTCTGGTCACGGATATGAGCGGGGTTCAGCAGAGATGGTATTGTGAATTTTCGTAATCAGCATGTGTGGGCTGATGAAAATCCTCATACAGTTGAAGAAACAAGGCATCAGCACCGATTCTCAATCAACTTATGGACAGGCGTTCTTGGTGGTAAAATTAATAGAGCTATACGTGCTGCCACAGAGATTAACTGGGGATCGTTATCAGGACTTTCTTATAAACGTATTAAAACAAATTTCAAAGAGTGAGTGAATCCTTGCGCCAGCCGTGGCGAAAAGGTTACTCACGAGCACATTGTGGCTCGCAATGATAGCTGTGCATTTCCCTTGCTTCCTACCTTCCACAACCCCACCCTCTTTCTCACTGGAGTCAAACTCCGTTCCATTTATATTTGTCTCTGACCTGCGAGTGTCGTATCGTCGCAATGTCTCTCTCAAAACCATGTACTTCTACAAAAGCGAAAGTTTCAAGTAGGATGGGAGGACGCATTTTTGTGCTGACAATATGATGAGAATATTAAATGTATGATTTGTTCACAAGTATTACGATGAAAACGGTTGTATACTGTAACATAAACGGCATTATAAGTTACTACATGCTACAGATGAAACATTAAAAGGTTAAGTGTTATTATTATTATTATTATTATTATTATTATTATTATTATTATTATTATTATTATTATTATTATTATTATTATCTCTGTAAGTTTATCCTTTTTCAGTAGATGTACGAATAAAGCGATTAGATCTTCAATTTAAACTCACAGATTTACAATGTGATGTTAAATGAAAGCTACATGTAAGGACTTGACAAATGTTCAACCTTTTAAATCTTTGGCAAAAATTAAATATCCGAAGCTTCGTTCTGGCGCTTGATCTTTTGAAGCCATGTTCGCTACAACTTAAGTTTGTGCAAAATATTTTCAACAATGAAAATAGTAAAAACCGAATACAGACAAATACCTTCGTGATCAACTACGACTGGCAGTAAGTGACATAATTCCTGATTTTGAAACCTGTAGCAGAGACATTCTGAAGACAATTAATTTTAGGTTGTGATAATGTGTCCTATGTTTTCTTGTTCATTTCTTTCTTCGTTACACGTACTAAACATTAGGTTGTAGCCTTGTACAGTGTAAAAAAAATTATTTAAGTGCTTGACGTAAGGAAAATGAAAATACGTTAATAAGTCAGACAGTTGCTTCACTTCCCCTTCTTGTGTCCGCCTCCCTCCATAGGTGCTATGCACGTTGCAGGTTACACAGTGGCTCGGCGCACGATCGCATTTTCGCCACGGCTGCCTTACGCCGAATGGCAGAGGAATACATTACCATGAGAGGACGTCACATTGAACAAAGTGTTCAAATCTCAGAAAATATGTGTTGTAGGACCCATGTTTATTAGACATTATTTTCTTGTTTTGATGTATACTAGAACCTCATAATAGTACATTATGCAACGAGCCTATAATGATAGTAATTAAGACGCAAGTATGTTTGTTTATGAAACGAGCCCAAGCGAGTTTCATAATTTTCATACGAGCGTCTTAATTACCATTATAGGCAAGTTTCATACGACTTTTTATGCTCGACCATATTTCTAACTTGAAATTATTCTGAAGTATTCATTTTATTCGTATCCAACTAAAGAGTGAAAGTGACCTTGTGCATACTCGTAAATTGCGAGATGTGCGCAGACGCGAAAGTATTGATTTTTTCCGAGGAACAATAATGTCATTGACCTTCATGTAATCTAGAGAATAACATGACCTAATTTTGATATGACCTGGAAATTGATCTAGAATTGAAAAACGAGATGACAAATTGAATTTATTTGAATGTTATTTACAATTAACGCTAATTATTATAGTAACAGAACATAACTTTCTGCAACAGTATTGGATTTCCAGCCTCCGTGACGTTTCCCTCGTTGTCTTTCGATTGCATATCCGTGAATAATCGAAAACCTGAACTTTAATGAATAGGTGTACTTTAATGACATGCATTAAAGGACTGCTACTAGGTGTATAATTACTACATTTCGGCATGGTCGAGCATAAAATATTGGATAGGCCTTCTTTTTTAACACTCTATACATACTGCATAAATAGAATGCAACATTACGAAAGCTGCGAAAGAAATTGTGTCTGAAACTGAAAACGCCGTTCAGTCATGTTGGAATGGCAGTTTCATAGATATTACTGATGAAATTTACGGATATTCCGACACAGGTATGGAGCTAATGTTAGCAAATAATTAAATCATCATTAGGGACGTGGTGCATAAACGTACAATGCTTTGCTCTCTCTGAACTTCGTACGCTAATGATGTCAGCATGCTGCTATGAGTCATAGTTCCGATTTTAATTACACCATTCAATAAAGCAATCCTCCCGAAACGTAATCTATTTAGTTCAGACAATTGTGTTATTGTTAATATTATGAACTAAAGTTATTGATGTACGCACACAAATTCCGAACAATAGAAGTAAAACAATTTTCGTTTTTATTTATTCACTTCCCCTTTCACTATAACTCACGTTTATGGTCTTTTACAAAGTAACCATAATACAGTGCTTCAGTTGAAATATGGACTCGTATCCAAAATTTGACTTTATGAACTTGTAAAAACGTCCCCTACTGGCATAAAATTGAGTCAAGTTATACTAATAAAATGTTTACTTCGAATTATGGTATTTTTAGTATTACTAGTGCTACATCATTATTAACACTAATATTGTTACTGTTAGTCTTACTGTTACATTAAGGTCCTTACGGAGCTCACCTATGGCTCAAGGACTAGCGTGCTGTTCTATTCAGGAGGTTAGGGTTGTAACTCGGATAGGTTGTAATTGAATTTGTAGTGGATAAAGCAGTCGTTACAGAGGGTTTTTCTCGGAAAAACTTACTCCAGTTTCTATCAGTAAATTCACTGACAAGCTCCACATTCCTCTTATCATCATCATCATCATCATCATCATCATCATCATCATCATCATCATCATCATCAGAACTTCTTAGTTTTAGACTATGCGATGTGTAACGATAAAATTAAATAAAAAAAAATGCGTTTGAGCCCTCTATCTATATCTTGGTCTTCCTTGATCTCTATGTCCTATTGGTTTATAATACTGAGGCTATTCTTGAAAGTCTCTCTCCCTTTCCATTCTTTGTACATGGTTCTTCCACTGTTGTTGACATTGTTGAATTTCTTCGCTTATACAAGGAACATGTAATGTTTTTCGTACATCTGTGTTTCTTTTGTGGTCCACCCTCGTTATACCCAATCATTTCATTTCATTTAGTGCTCCTATTTTCTGCTTTCCTTTTTGTTTCCTCATATGATCCATATATCTTAATGTCGTCTATCATCTGATATCTTCTTCTACCACGAACTCTTCTCCCGTTCACCATTCCTTCCAGTGTATCCTTCAGTATGCAGTTTCTTCTCAGCCAGTGACCCAACCAATTCCTTTTCCTCTCCTGATCAGTTTCAGCATCATTTTTTCTTCACCCACGCTTTCCTACACAGCTTCATTTCTTATGTCTGTCCATTTCACACCTTACATTCTTCTCCATATCCACATTTCAAATGCTTCTATTCGCTTTTCTTCACTTCGTCATAATATCCATGTTCCTGCCCCATACAATGTCGTACTCCATTCAAAGCACTTACCTAGTCTCTCCCTTAGTTCTTTCTCCAGAGGTCCGCAGAAGATACTCCTTTTTCTATTAAAAGCTTCCTTTGTCATTGCTATCCTCGTTTTGACTTCCTGGAAACAGCTCATGTTACTGCTTATAGTACACCCCAAGTATTTGAAGCTGTCCACTTTACCTACTGCCTCATTTGGAATTCGCAAGTTTGTCTTCTGTATTTTTTTTTCCTTTGACCATGCTCTTCGTCTTATTTGCATTTATCTTCATTCCATACTGCTCACAGGTGCCATTTAGCTCCAGTAGCATATCCTTTAGTATCATTTCCTCCTCTGCTAACAACGTCATATCATCAGCAAATCTTTATTCTTCTTCCGCCTAGTTATACTCAAAAATGATCTTAAAATACGCATCAAAGCTGCTTTAAGTTTCTGTGAATTTTCGTTTATTTAATATCCAAATTTTGCTTCCATAACTGAGTTATGTTGTGTAGTCTTAACTTTGTATCCACTGTCATCTGTTTGCCTGAATGTCTTCTAATACCTCTATTTATTTTATTATATTTTTGTAATTTGACGCCTAGATCAGTTTCATGTTCTGCGAAATAAATTTCCTGAGTAGGTAAATTCAGAAACCTGTTCTATTATTATTTCCTCATTTATTTCAATTTTTACACATTGGAATCTAAGTCATGGTTTTACATACAACATTAAAATTGCTTCTTAACTGTAGTTTTGACAACAATTTTGTACAGTATTACCTAATACTGTAATCTATGTTGTCATAATTGTGCTTATGTTGGAGGTCTTTGGAAGATGAGTCTTTTTTTTTAATTATAGGATTCTGCTCAAATTTCCTTTTCTGTAGTGTAATCCTTTGGAATTTGTACACTTCTTACAACATTGTTCATTTTTAAAACACAATCTGTGGCAGTGTCAAAAATCATTGTCTATACTGCCGCTGTTTTTAAGTCATTTCGCCGAGTTCATTGGACTATCTCGTTATCGTTCCATCATTTTTTACATTTCATTTTCCTTGCATATTATTCTCTCTGCATAAATGCTCATTTTTTCTATCCATATACGTTCTTCACATCTTTTGTGTGAAACTTATATAAGCTGAGATATTTCCGTCTGGCATGGGCTTTGGACGGCTTTAACATAACATTGTAAAGAAAAGAATTGAAAAATTTTCAAGATATGTAATCCAGTTAAATCTTCTGATTCAGGCGAGGTAACTAACAGGCATTTCAGGAAGTATGTGGAATATCTTTATTAAACACGTTATAAGTACGCAGACACATTAACATAATTCTCGTGTGTCATATTTAATGAAAATTGGTTGATGCGTTGTCTTCTGGTTTCGTGTACACGGAGGAGCTCTTAGTACCTCCTATCTGCAGTTTCCTCCTCGTTCCATAATTCATAAACAGGAACAATCCCGGGGCTTTGTGTAGCATCATACTAGATCCAAACGTGAGACATTCCACGGCTCAACCCCTCTACTCTTGGAATTGAGAATGACTTGGAATTAATGTATTCTCTCGTATCTTGAACGCATCACCACAACAAAGAAAACATTACAAAATATGTTAGTACATTTGGTTATCCACGTTTATCTACGGTTATGTCGTAAGTTCTAGAGTTCTTACCCAGCAGAGGGCAATCAATGCATATAAGGCGATGGAAGTCCTTGGGAATAAATGTAATTTAAAGGTCTTAGCATTGTAGAGAAACGTTGCGCAAAATTATCCATTCTCTAAGTGAGGGAAATTATCGAAAAGCTATTCCTTGTCCCATTGTATTTCATGATAAATTTTTTCAAAGTTCAATTTATTACAGATGTTTCCACAAAATCTCACATCAAAGAGATACCTGATTGATGAAGCAAAGTTGGACCGCATTCTGCACATAGGAACCAACCCAAAAACAAATTTAATGTCCCAATAATGAAATAATTATAAGATCCATATTTTGAAAAAAGATACGTCCTATAATATCCTTCGTAAGGCCAAAACCGAAAAAGAAGATGTCACCATCTTGTTTCTTGATGTGCATAAAGCTTATGATACTGTTGGACATCGGCATTTGGAATCTGCCCTTCCCCAAAAATTACAGGATTTAATTATAAATTTACAGTGTGGAAATGAAACCCAGATAGAGGTTGGAATCCATAAAACAAAACCCATACCGTTTAAACAAGGTGTTATGCAAGGCGCTCCTCTTTCCCCAATGCTTTTTAATGTCAGCATAGCCCACATTTTTTATGAATTATCCGAGCCCAGTGTGGCTGAAGAATTTGGATATGACCCTGTATCGGATATAAATAATGTAGTAACATTAGGATTTGTGGATGATATTGCACTTATTGCTAAAAGTACAATTGCTGCATCTGAAATATTTACCATGACAAAACGGTCATTACAGCAGATCGGATTAAGTCTAAATGAATATAAAACTTAAACCATCGTCATCGAGAAAGGAAAATTAAGTGGTACTACATTGAAACTTGGAGGATCAATTGTTGATAGTATTGATGGAGATGAAAGAATCAAATACCTTGTGATTAATTTTTCTGATGAAATTAATTTTGACAGTGCCAAAGTAATCAATAATTTAAATAATAAGATCCAAGGTTTAACATCTACTTATCTTCTGAAACCAGAACAAAAACTCAATGTTTTAAATATGTATATTTGGCCTATTCTTTTTTATCCTCTTCAAAATGCTCCCCTTCACCAGCTTTCTAACCGGTTTCTCGAAGATGTGGATAAGTTAATTAAAAGTTCGGCGAAGGAAATTTTATGTTTGCCAGGAGACACGCCCGACGCGATGTTGTACACCGAACGCAAATATAAGGGTCTCAGAATTTTCAAAGCTCAATTGGAAGCATATTTACAGCATCTCAATATTTGCAACACATTATTGAGAACCTCGAATCTGCTTGTCGTTTCTACAAGGAACATAGCAGCAGAAAAGAAAGTCTGTTCAAGGAAGTTAAAATTTCCACCTGAAGATCTGGATATAAGTAACATCAATGTCCATAAACTTCGACAAAAATCTTAGGAAACAAGAGTACGACAAATGGTGTGCGCTTCCACATAAAGGAAGAGGTGTTATTTTATTTCAAGAATATACTCCCGGAAATAAATGGATTTTTTCTAAGGAGGGTCTGTCTTTCTATGAATGGCGGGACGCAATTAAGATGAATGCTAACGTAGCACCAGTGAGAAGTCTTCATGGGAGATCCTTGGACGGTTTCCGTTGCAGGTACTGCAACGAGATTGAAACCTTAGCACACGTCCTAGGATCCTGTCAGTATGGAGAACTCCTGAGAAATTCACGCCATCATAACATCCGAAAACTAATAGCACAAGCCCTTAGAAAAAGATCTTTCGAGGTCCATGAAGAGGTGCACTGCGTTGCGTCTGAAGGCGGCGGAATTAGAATAGCGGACATCGTGGCTCTAGACAAGACTAATAGTAAAGGCTTTATACTGGACCCCAACTGTTAGATTTGAGATGAGCCAGACCCAACCATCTGAGGTCAACAAAGAGAAACAACAAATTTATGAGCATTCCGTATTTTCGAGAAAAATATCAGATGGAAGGCACCTGGGAAGTATATGGTTTAATGATCGGAGCGAGGGGCACCATCTCACGATCAACTGTAAACACTATCAAAACATTTGGAATCCATGACATCATTCCAAAAATAATTACTTCAAGCATTAAAGGGTCTGCGGCGCTTCTGAAAAATCATTTATACGGAATATCATTATCCCCCCTCTTTCTATCCGTTAGTGTGTGATTGTTACAATATATGTACAAATTTATTATTTCTTAAATTTAATTTCCTAGATCACTTTTAATTTTACTCATCTATTTTACTGTAATCGTTACTATTCTTATATGTGTGTTATTCTGTGTTTTTGGCAACCCAGGATGCCTGGGTAGACTATTCCTTGGAAATAAATTAGATATATAAATCCATTAGTATGAATTTATTACTCACGTTTAACTTTAAAATAAATTTTTCTCAGTTTAGGTATCATGTGGGTTGATTCCTTTCTGCACAATGTGGTCCATTTTAAGTATAAAATATGAGGGAGGGTGAAAAAGACCTTTGGCTACTGTACATTTGGAATTTGCTAATGGATGAAACTAAAAAAGAAAAGTAAATAATAGTGATATTTATGTTTTTTTCTCAGGTACGCCTATGTAGCTGGTTTCTTGAGGACACGACACGGAGGTTCTGTGAGTAACCACAACTGATTTTTTATGTTAAAATGTAATTCTGTCACAATTATATTTCATTTGCATTGATAATTTTGCATGTCAGATAATCATTCAATTGTGTTCATATAAACTGGACGTTATTTCTAAAATTGAATATCATCCGAATAGTATATAACATCAATTTAAGATTACATGATACCAACTCAAACCCAGTCAACTTTACAGTTAATACATTAATAGGAGGAAGTTGCTAGGCATATTGATTGAAGTTATCCCAAGCATCTTGTTAATTATGTTTCAATCAATCAATCACAGGATATGGAGCATGTCGACTCCATGTCGATTTCACAAAACGCTTTCTCTCTCTTCTGTCTTTCGCTAGTTCCTCCCAGTTGGTAATTTCCATTTCCATGCATTCCTTCTGAATTTAGTCGTTCCATCTACTTCGAGGTCTTCCCAGTGGCCTATTGTTGTTAGAGGTGTTTATATATATTTGTTTTGCGCTGCTGCAGTCATCCATAATATCATATGTCCTGCTCAATTTAATCTTATGGTCCGTATTACATTTAAAATTGACAGTTGATTATAAAGTTTGTGAATATCATTATTATGTCGACTTTTCCACCTGTTTTCAAGTGGGTCAAAAATTTTGCTCAACACTTTGTTTTCAAAAACCATTATTTTGTGTTTTTCCGTTTTAGTTAAGCTACATGTTCCCGATCCATATAATAATACAGGTTGGATCAGTGTCGTGTACAAAATGATTTTTAAATTTCTGGTTAAAAAGGGAAGGTAATAATTTGTGAACAGCATAATAGTAATATGCGTTACAAGAGCGGTATGTTGAAGTTTTTATGTTTGAGGAAAATGTTTGAAAAAGAGAAACGTAGTTGTGCTTTTTTTATTTCCGAGAATTGAAAGAAAACATACCGCTCGTGTATCGTACATTATTTTGTGCGAAGATCGTTTATTACATACCTGAAAGAGGAATTTCTAATTAGTTGCAATAAAATCTCCATCTTGGTTTCTGTTCAATGACGGCAAATTTGCAAAACAAAAATATCTATCTTCAACATTATTGCTTTAAAATGTTTTCTGTGTTTACTATAGGCCTACTCCAGCAGGCCGTGATATACGTCTGTCTTTTTTTTCCCCCAGTCTATAAATGCGAACTTAAAACAAACGGTAAGGTTATGTAATGATTTATTTTTCATTTTAATACTTTAACAATATTATTTATATAACATATAGCAGTAATAACATCCGCATCTGGAATCTTGTTGATTTTTTCACGGCTTTCTTAATGTTACTTCTATCAGGAATGCAATAAGTTTTGTGGAGTAGTAGACTTTACTTAATTTTTGCAAATATTTAAAAACAATAATTAACATTGCAATTTAGGTGAAATTGCAGTGGTAAGTTTCCAATTTATAATTATTACTATGTTAAACGTCTCTAAAAATAATATGTTAAAGCCTAAAGCAGCAAAATGAATGTCGCGCTTAAGCGGTAAGGAGAGGGAAATTGTTATGTGTGTTATGTTGGGAATACTGAATGTGGCATTTCACACTTACCGCGTATTTGTTCTGTGCGGAAAACAAGCAAATACGCACGATCTCGCACAAAATAATATGTTAAAAGCCTAAAGCAGTAAAATCAATATGTCACTTAAGCGGTAAGAAGAGGGAAATTGTTATGTGTGTTAGGTTGGGAATACTGAATGTGGAATTTTAGACTTTCCGCGGATTGGATTTGTGCGTATTTGCTTGTTTTCCGCACAGAACCAATACGCGGCAAGTGTGAAATACCACATTCAGTATTCCCAACGTAACACACATAACAATTTCCCTCTTCTTACCGCTTAAGCGCGACATTCATTTTACTGCTTTAGGCTTTTAGCATATTATTTTTAGAGACGTTTAACATAGTAAAAATTATAAATTGGAAACTTACCACTGCAATTTCATTTAAATTGCAATGTTAATTATTGTTTTTAAATATTTGCAAAAATTAAGCAAAGTCTACTACTCCACGAAACTTATTGCATTCCTGATACAAGTAACATTAAGGAAGCCGTCAAAAAATCAGATGCCGATGTTATTACTGCAATATGTTATATAAATAATATTGTTAAAATGTTAAAATGAAAAATAAATCATTACATAACCTCACCATTTGTTTAAATTCGCATTTTTAGACTGGGGGAAAAAAAGACAGACGTATATCACGGCCTGCTGGAGTATAGTAAACACAGCAAACATTTTATAGCAACAATGTTGAAGAAAGATATTTTGGTTTTTCAAAGTTGCCGTCATTAAACAGAAACCAACATGGAGATTCATTGCAACTAATTAGAAATTCGTCTTTCAGGTATGTAATAAACGATCTTCGCACAAAATAATGTACGATACACGAGCGGTATGTTTGTTTTCATGTTCTCGGAAATTAAAAAAGCTCAACTATGTTTCGCTTTTTCAATCTTTTTCTCGATGATGAAAACGTCAACATACCGCTCTTGTAACGTATATTACTATTGTTTGCATTATGTAGTCTGTTAAGTATTTCATGTTTTCTGTCATTAGAATTGTCTATTAAAACACCAAGATATTTGAACTTTTTCAAAAGTATAATTTTTTATTTTAAGGCTATTGGGAATCCTTTTTGTTTCAATGATTACCATTTATTTTTTTTTATTTCGTTAATATTTAATCCAATGTTTTGTCCTTTTTCCATCAATTCAATAAATAGCTGCCTTATTTCAAGCTCAATTTCTTCCTATTAATAATAAATCATCGGTATATGCAAACATTTTATGTTGTCCACCCACGTTTTTTCCACCTGGTATAAGTCTGTCGTATTATCTTCTCCAATGCTATATTAAATAAAGTTGGCGAGAGAGCGTCATCTTATTTTAAACCTGTTTGATTTACGAATTCTTCTGATATAATTCCATTTGTTACTACTTTTAATTATGTTTAATATATTATAATGAAAACAGTGCGTAAAACAAAAATCTAATACGAAAACAAAGATAGCATAAATATTCTAAATATTTCTGGTGTCGTTAATGCTTTTGAGGGCTCTGGCTGCTGTAAACACAGGCATAGTTATGGCACCTTGTGAATATGTCTTCAAATAATGTTTCACGACTACGATGTATGTCTGTGAAAGTTCATATATCTAGAAATTTTCCTACAATCTATTTCAGAGTTGATTGTAGCTTGCATTGTAATAGTGGAATTTTTAATATTTCTTTGCACATGTAAATCTTTATTTCCTTTTTCATCAATTTTGTACTGAAATCGCATGTGTGGAGATATTGATCATTTGCCAGCAAATGATTTGCTAGCATTCTAGAAGTCATGCGACACTGAATTTACACGATTTCACTCAATTTAATGATTAATTCTTGGCTTCATACTCAAACCAGACTTGTTAGTTTTGAATTCCCTTCCAGATATATTTGTCTTGAAGCGAGAAAATCAGCAGACAAATATGTACGAGAGGTAAACAGTTATTCTGATGAATTTACTGTATAAATTTCACTGTCTCGAAAGTAATTTTGTCGATTTTTACACGCAGAACTTGCTGTAAACTTCGTGCTCCATTTTCAATTTGTGACAACAGTTAACATGGCTAGCGATGTTTGTTCAGAAACAAGGGACAAAGTGAACATAAGACAATGATAATTTTAGTTAATACGGTAGATATGAAGGTTTCCTTTGGGAATATTTGAAACTGTTATAGTTAAGACCAAACTCAGATGAAATCTATCTCATTATTTACTCACTACACTGCGTTTATTTCAAAGACAACTAATATTTTATTGTTTAACTCCCCAGGCTATTGCAACGTTCCGTCGAATATATAATGGAAAACATTATTTTATGCAAATCTGGCTTTCAGGTATAAGCTCCCTGTGAAACAGACTGAATAATTTTGAGGGAAAAATTGGGACGGTGTCGGGTATAGTTCCTGGATAGCTCAGTCGGTATAGCAATCGTGCGCTAAGCGAAGGATCTCGGAACAATTTTTCCCTTGAACATATTCAACATATTGTTTTGTTTCTATGTTAAATCTATTTCAGTTTTGAACAGTTTCAAATAAGTAGGCCTATTGTACTGTACATTTGTCTAGAGTATTTGCAGTTAATAGTAACAGTTACGTTACTATTGCGACTTTCTCACTTTTTATCTCGTTCCCTGTTCTTCCACTCATGTAAATTCTGTTTTCATTTCTCTTTTATTAGATCATTTGTCCTATTAATGGTTTCGGAACAGTAATCCAGTCTGCTCTCAAAAAATATGAAAGTTAGAATTTATAAAACAGTTATATTACAGGTTTTTCTGTATGGTTGTGACACAGAGGTTAAGGATATTTGTGAATAAGGTGCTTAGCAAAATATTTTGGTCAACAAAAGTTATTATATTACAATTTCAGTCAAAAACTTATCAGATTGGTACAAAAACAAGTTCTTTTACAATGATCACATTATACAGGGACATCATTTTATTTTTACTTCAATTTTTATTGTACCTGCGTTTTTTAATGTACTTCACTCCCACCCCTTCTACTAATGAAATTCCAACTCCACACAGAACCAAGACCGCAGATAATAAGCAGTACAGAGTTACTGAGTATAGTACGTTCCAGAAATATGTTCGCGTTTTCCAGTGACGAAAGAGCTTTCAATATTGAATCATATTTTCGCACAGGTACTGTCCGTTTGCCTACAACGCATCCCGATTTCCCCCACCTGCTTCTGCTCGCCCCTCTGTAATAGCTGGGCTGTCTTAGCTCTTTTCTGAAAACATTAATTTCTCTTAGGAATTGGGAGTTTACGTAATATTATTCAGCTGTTTAATTTAACTTAAATAAAAGGGCCTTGTTAAGTAATTAACTGTCACGTGATTTCCTCCCTTTCTACAATCCTGCGGCATAACCACTTGGACGGGCAGTAAATAGCATGTCTGAGTAATTTTATATTTTCGGGTCGGGCAGAAGTGAAGATTGAATTTACAGTACGTAGAGTAGGTACAGAATTATTTCAACATGAGTTACTAGTACGAAGGACGAAACTGGCAATTGGAATTAGATGCAATAGTCTATAGTGCGATAATATGCACAAAAGAACTGAAGCCTGTATCGAAATGAACGGCCACCATTTTCAAAATTGTGTTTAAATATTCATATTATGATTATTTTTCAATTTAACTTCTTTCTCTATATTGTACGCTAATTTGCTGTAGACAGTATAATATACACTGCATAATGAATACGTTCGCATGGATAACTCACTTCGTGAGTAAAAACACTTATTCTTAATACAGTACTGTACTTTGATTAAAGAAAAACCTAATGAAAATTATGAAACTCAAAATCGCGATATTTCCTAGTTTACGTAAATGGATGAACTACTTTTCTTCCTTCCTATACCTAGTAGAGTGATTTGTGTTTTACGCCAGTATCATCGAACTCCAGTCTTGGAGGGGGGAGCAAGCGGTGTTTCCGGTTCTCTAAAGGTATAGACAGGTTAATATTAAAAATGTTAGTAAAAATAAAATGATGTCCCTGTAGTTCTTGGTAGTATCCACGAATATTTTCGATTTTACAAGAAATCATCAGTGAAAGCAATACAGTAAACAAGTTGAACACAAGTGAAAGACAAAATATAAAATGCATACATAATTAATAAAAGAGTATTGGAAACACTATCATATCGTCACCTGAATGCAAGAACTAGGTAACTTGATTTTTAATATTTTGAGATATTGCCTGTTTACTTATTTATTGCACTAAGGAAAATTTCTCGTTTTCTTTTACCTATTTGTTACATTTAAAAATAGATGTCGCTGGTATTGTTCGAGCAGTTACTTAGTTCTTGCATTACATTTTGTGCGATTTTTGCTATGCTATTACAGAGGTAACTAAAAAACGCAAATTTCGAGTTACCTACTTCTTGCATTCAGGTGACGATATGTCAAAACATTAAAACAACTTATAAAAATTCAATGATGACATGTATTCAAGAAATGATGCATATGCATGTATATCCTTTGGATTGTTAATAATTACTAGAATGTAAATGTAAGAAATGTGTATGCTAAGAGTTAAAATTTAGGGGAGAGTCGGGTAGTATCGGACATCGGGTAGTATCGGACAGTGCGTTTCTTTCATCTACCACCATATGGTAGTACCTGAATGACATGGTTACATTTCTCTATGTGACATCACAGAAACGTACCCATGTCAATCAGGTACTATCATCGTGTGGTAGATGTATGAAACTCACTGTCCGATATTACCCGATGTCCGATACTACCCGACTCTCCCCTAATGATGCCATATTTTAAGGTAGTTGAAAAATGAAGTTTTATGGAATATTTTGTCACTCGAGTCGATGAGGTGATCAAGACATGATTGATGTTGAAAATGAAGCGGAGTTAGATGGTGAAGTCATCTCATCGGCAGGTTACATGGTTAGAGTCACTAGCCATATTATCTTTAAAACAAAGTGATGTCCAAATGCCAAATTTTCTTCAGTAAGATGATAAAATAAAATTTTGAATAGGATCTATGTTGCTCTTGTTTTTTTTTTATTTTTTTATTATCCAATTTAATGAACCCTATTTCACTCTGAGATATATTATGGTTATACATATTTTACAACTAATAAACAATAGTAAATTTATAAAATAAAATAGTGGTCACAGTTACAATTCATATGAATTATGTAGGAGAATGCACCTTAATGAAAGAATGGATCCTGTTGAAGATTAATGCGATGTTTGAGGAATAATCAATGCAAAAGATATACAAGAATGTCTAACCGTTTCAAAGTAAATACACGACCTTAAAATATATAATCAACAGTACATTAATATAACAAAGTTTGACTTTCACTTTCAAATTAATAGACTATTTAATTCATGAACAATGGAACAGTTAAGAGTAATAAAGGGATATTACAAGCAATGATTTACGGTTACAAGTTACATACGTGATTCAGGAACAAGTACAATAATCTATACTAATAATAAATCTATAGCCGAAATTTTTCTGGTAATTTTCGATTTTCCAAAAATAATTGGTCCTAACATATATAATTAACCACCCTGAAACCGAAAATCGCTTTTTTTAAATTTTTGTATGTAAGTCTGTCTATCTTTCTGTCTGTATGTGTGTTACCTTTTCACGCGATAATGGCTGAACGGATTTCGATGAAAACTGGAATATAAAATAAATTCGTTGTAACTTAGATTTTAGGCAATATGACATTCAAAATACATTATTTAAAAGGGGGGTTATAAGGGGGCTTGAAAAATGTTACATAACAAACGCTTCTTTAAAAATAATTTGCGATAAGTTTTATTCCTCGAAAAATTTTGATAGGACTGATATTTAATGAGATAAATGAGTTTTAATATTAAAATAACTGCCATCTAAGGCCGTGTAATGAATTAAAAAACAAATGACTTCGTCTATAAGGGGCCTTGGAAGCAACAATCGAAAGCTATGAAAGATAGCCTACAGAGAATGTTTCTGTGTTTGTATGAAGTAATATCGGAAGCTAAATTAACCGATTTGTATAATTAATTATTATTTCACCATTGGAAAGTGTAGTTTCTCTAGATGGACATAATGCTATAATGTTATTACAGTGACTTCTGATATATAATATAATATAATATAATATAATATAATATAATATAATATAATATAATATAATATAATATAATATAATATAATATAATATAATATAATATAATATAATATAATATAATATAATATAATATAATATAATATAATATAATATAATATAATATAATATAATATAATATAATATAATATAATATAATATAATATAATATAAGTTATTTGAAGGGTTCAGTGCCATAGTGGGCCAAGCGCCATTTACTGAATACATAAAAAACAAGGGTTAAAATTAAGTTATTACCATAATTCAATGGAAACCTATAACAAGTAAAATAAAATATAGACATTAAATCTAAATGATGTCAATCTTCATTAAACTATGGTTGCATGCAATAAAATTTAAGAAACATGTTAAAGGAATTGTCATGGCAACAAATGAGTGGCCCTGGACCAAAATGATCGCATTTTAAATATTTGGATACAATTTAAATTAAGTAACATATTGAACGATTTATCCTTCTATCAAACACGAATGTTCCCTGGATCAAATCTCCTATTTTAATTATGTAATTACTTTATATTTATTTCTAACGGGTGCAGCGGAGCGCACGGGTACGGCTAGTTAAAATAATGACAAGTAATGACTTACAACTAATGAGTAACGAAATTCTTGAAGGGCAATATACAATAGTAGGGGCAATACAAAAGATTTAAAAACAAATGTAAACAGTAAAGGAATAATAGCAAAATTAACTTAAAATTACAAGTTAAACATATTATTTTTAAAGAGATAGATAACAACAAAGAGATACTAATAACAATACACTGACTGTAGTTACAGATTAAACACATTATTTTGAAAACAAACACGCAAAGGATCAATAGCTATTTTCAGGAATTATATTATACATGGACCATGACTTCAATTCACGTCTTCTTGACGTTACTTCGTATATTATTTTGTGTTTCAATCTATTTCAATTTGTTATTTTTCACTGTAACAACAAAAAATATGTTTCATAAAGCCTCAAGGCATTTCCCTATATTTATTGTATCCCGGTACTCTTTGTCATTGGCAACCTGTAATGGTTATAGGAAGAAATGTATATAAATACAAATAAAATAGCTATTAAACATGATTTTAGAAGCAATAAATAGCTATACTATGAGATGACTTAAAATTTACGAATTAAATACATTATTTAGTAACAAAAATTGGCAATAAGTAGGTATTACGAGAAATAGCTCAAAATTAGAAATCAAATACCTAATTAAAAAAAATAAAACCAATAGTACAATAAGTAGTATGCGAAATTGAAGACTTACAGTTTCACCAGTTGTTGCTCTTGTTATTAATGCTTCTAATCAGGAAAATCATTTTGTTGGACCCTGTATAAACAGTAACAAAAGCTTGGAATGGAATAGAATTTACGGGAGAAGGGTACGATGGCCTAGCAGTGCTACGTACTATAGCCTAGCACTGCTACCTCTTACGATCTATTGCGCTAATCCTCAACCTAGGCTGGTTCCCAAACCCATACCGGCTGACTACACTAAGGTTCGCTGCATACCAAGGTTTCGAGTAGATAACCCCACTCGTCCCTAGGCCAGCCCCCTCCGTGCTTCGCCAGCCGGCGATCGGGGAATGCTATGGAATGATGACGACCTTGTCTTCAAAAAGTGTCACTATGGATTTTCGAATTAAAAAATCCCTGACCTGATAGGAACACGAACCCTGTCCGCCTGCTTGACAGGCCGGAGATCTGACCACTGAGCCACTGCAGGGGCCATCAATACCAAATTTCTCAGGATCTGCCAGTGATTTAACTCCGGTTCTCTTCTCGATGAATTGTCTGCTGACAGCCACGCTGAAACACCCGAATTGTTTGATCGAGTCGTGATGTGTGCCGTAATTATAGGCAGCTCTTGTGTGTTTGCTGCAATTAAAGGCACTTTCTCCTTGCATCATCGAGGATATTTCGAGTAGCGTCGGCTTTGTTTAAGTTGGATTCGAGCCGAGTGTATCAATCAACTGGAGGTTGCGCCTTGTATGTCACTTAGCGTCGTATCCGGCTCATTGTGCAGATCTGCTTTGTGGTAAAGAATGGGCCTGTCACCACCCCGTTATAGTTGCGTCATCAGTTTATAACCTCCATTGTCGTTGAACTGTAAATGTGAATTCAGTTATTTTTCTTGCTTACATGTGCATTGATTTTTGAGCTCGCTTGTTGGGTTTAGGTTTTTATTCTCTTTGCAAATAGAGATATATCTTTGAACTGCACCTGTTACTCAATATTCGACATGTGTACAATGCACAAGGAAAACTATCACCACACTGTTGTTCTCTCAAATCTAATTAAATACAAAGTGTACATTGCACTCCATCGAAAATTATAGATATAGATTCCACAGTAATAGTATTTTATTTAATAAAGCTCGGAGATGCAGATGTTCATCGTAAAAATTCAACATAGACGAGAACGACCGAAATATTTTAATGCGCTCTATGGGGATAGAGTTCTTTAATAACCCAGAAATTCAGTAAAATCACTAACGATATATGCTACTTTATTTATTAAATAAGTATATAATAAATTTCAATCTTAATACATATCAACTTGCAAATGCTATTTAATAACAACATATGAACGTTTTCGCCGTTTAGGGCATCTTCAGATATAACAAAAAACATATAATCTGGACCTATAATAGTAAATTATGCAAATGACAAGGAGTAGAGAACAATATATGTAATACATGAGATTCATGAGCTTTATGTAAAATATGACATAATACAGGATGAATATTGAGATGACCTTTGGATTTTAAAATTAAACTGGACGAACATTTTTACATATAGCTCATGTTACAATTAAATGTACAATGATTAAAATTTGTCAATGATGTTAAAATTTAAAATTTATAATGATGGTAATAAAATGTTTTAGAGTAATCATAGCTGAGAATTGTCGTAAGTTACAAGATAGTATGCGTAGCTGATGTTCGTGTGTTTTGTAATTGTTTCATCTGAAAATTGAGATTGAGAAATAATAATAATAAATGCAAAAAATATAAACGAGTTATTATATAGAGACGCAGATAATTATTTTATAAAAGTACTTACTAAAAACGTTCATTAATGAACTAATGTTGTTTATGTTAAAGAATTGCTATTAGGTGTAATTAGATTTGTTGAGATATTTGCTCGTTGAGTATGAATGTAGTGGAATGTACGAAGATTTCGTAATGAATTTTAGTCATTCACTGAAAATTAAATAGAGAAAATCAATATTAAATTTCGTAGTAATTAGTAATAATTAGATGAGCTATAATACCAAATATATGTAAGTGAATTTAAGGCAGCAGTAATAATTATTATATGATTACTTACTTAAAGAGGTCGTTGGCTTTTGAAATGTTTTGTTTATGTCTATAACAGGGCAAGGCCCCAATTACAATAGACAGTACAGATTTGTTTAAAAAACACAGAAATGTATATAACAGGCCTGCACAAACAGCGCTCAACGAGCGCGCGCGCTTTTTCGGAGCGGGAGAGCTGTGTTTACAGCTGGCCGAAACGGGGAGGAAGATACATCAGAATGACAGACTTGCTATAGGTAGAGGAGAGGGAAACAACCACTCAGTTATCCAGCGGAGTGCAGTGTGTAGGCCTATTCTCAGTAACTGTTTCACGTTGCTTATCTACTGCTACAATACAGTATGGAGGAATCTAAAAGACGGAACGTAACATTTAACATTTAACGATTTACAGCTCGAACTTATTGATTTTCAATGTGTCCTAAGAACTAAAGATCGTTTGAATAATACTATTAGCCTGGTTGAGTTTTACAAGACTAAACATTAGCAATAATACCCACGACTACACAGGCTGGCTGTGAAAATGATTAGGACTACTATGTTTGGCTCAACATTTATATTTGTGAGCAACGTTTTTCTGTTATCAACTTTAATAAAGGCAGCATCGAACATCTGTAACTGATGTTGCATTACGATCAGTAGGCTACTGTTCCTTTCAGCTGCCAACAGCATAAAACCTTGTTTGGATGTACTGATAAATAAAAACATAACAAAATGATATTGTACATTTAAGTAGCTGTAGATTTTCTATTACTTCTGTAAAATAAATCTTTCTTTATTAATTAATAATAGTCCAATATAGTTTTGCATACACTGTACGGGAACTTATTTCATAAGTACTCGTGATAGTACTTCCTTTTGTGTTTATTTTGTACGAGATCACCCCTTCTTCCAGTCCACCCTCATAACAGAGCGCAGCTAATATCTGCATTCCGCTCATGAGCTGTGAGCCGGCTCGGAGAGCTCAAACCTTGTGCAGGCCTGGCATATAACATGAAAAAAAAAGAGATAAAACAGAAACAAATCCAAGATACAAGTGTAATTACAAATTAAAAAAAAACAAAAACAAAGTAGATACTATCTAAATAAAAGACACAGATATAGATATAAATGAAAAATACCAAATAAAAATAAATTTAAAAGAGTTAAGTATAGCTATCATAGCCAAAAATGTAAAATGTAGCTATAATTGGCAAATTACAGAGTAAATATAACACTATGTTAATACATTCAGTATATAGTAGGCCTATTATATTAGTAGGACTAATAGGCTTAATTTATTTTTTTAAGAAAATCACCACTACAGAACACGTGTTCCAACCAGCATGATACCTGACTACAACTACAACCAACTTGCAACTAGAATCCAATATATCATGAAACCATTGTTGTATATAACATTTTCTTGTACATATTGTACGATAACGAGAAATCTAAATCCTGTTTGTTTGATAGATGATTGTAAGTTCGAAGCATTAATAAAAGTGGAGACATTTTATGAGATTGTGTTTTTGATGTCTGTAAATAAAAGAGACATCGCTTTCTCAAATTTTATTTACCAATATTGAAACTAATTAGCTGTATTTTAGCTGTATATGTACCCAGACTATGACGAGAATTAAATTCTTAAATATTTCGTGCCTTAAATTTCAAAGTTGGTTAGCCTGTGTTTATGTTGGCTGGCTTATACTTATAACAGAATGCCATTGTTCAAGTATACGCAAATAACACCAAAATGCGTAATATCGACTTTACATATCGTTATTGAGATACATATAGATATGCATAGGTAGATCAGTTCTCGGTTTATTGTGAATAAAAAAAAACCTTCACATTCACGTTCTTCGCCTCCCGTTATCATTCTGGTTCTCGTTCCCGGTTTATTGTGAACCAGCCATAACTGTGGGGAATAACAGTAATGTTTATTATGGTGAAGATACATATGATTCATCACGACGAAAGTAAAGTATACTGCAGCTACCTGAAAGAAAGGAAGTGATCTAGAAATGTGCGGTACATTCAAAATACTGTATTGTGTGTTAAAGACTTCGAACTTGAGGCATGGCACAATTCAACAGCCGCTACTCTGCCTGAAGCATTAATTTCTAACTGTAACCCTCCTCATTCCTCCGGTGGAGAGTTGCAGAGTCTGCTTTACATGGTCACAGATGTAAATTATGTCTTTGTAAACTAAAATATGACCTAAAACTGTGAACAAACTTACACGTATAGTGCAGGTACAGAGAAGTGTTGTTTAAGTGTGTACTAGCGTGAAATTACTTCTCTTTACACAGTCTCTGTGTTAATAAAAGAAGAGAGACGATCTCGTTGTGAAAAATTTTTAAGTTATACTGCGAACACCGATTTGTATATTTTCACGGAATAAGCTATACATAAACATGACAGTGATGACGTGGCTTATAGTGTTGAAGAGGTACTGATTAATGCAGTGGAAGCATAAATAATAATGTCCGTTATTGTAAAAAGTGAGAGGATCACAACGATGAGAATTGTAACGGATATAGTGATAATGACGAAGATGTTAACAGTGATAACAGCGGTAATAACAATAAAGATGATAGTAATAATGATAAAGATAATAACAGTAACGGGAGAGTGCAGACGACAGTAATAATGAAGAAAATAATAAGTAACGACAATGTTAACAATAACGACAATAATATTGTCGAAGATGATAATATTGACGACAAGTGATAGCATTAAGGATGATAGTAACAATAACGTCAGCGTTGATAAGTTTGAAGACTATAGTAATAATGACGAAGATGATAATAGTGATGACAATGATTATAAGATTAAAGACGACAGTAATATTAATGAAGTTGATAGCCTAATAGTGACGACAATGATTATAAGATTAAAGACGATAGTAATATTAATGAAGTTGATAGCCTAATAGTGACGACAACGATTATAAGATTAAAGACGACAGTAATATTAATGAAGTTGATAGCCTAATAGTGACGACAATGATTATAAGATTAAAGATGATAGTAATATTAATGAAGTTGATAGCCTAATAGTGACGACAATGATTATAAGATTAAAGACTATAGTAATATTAATGAAGTTGATAGCCTAATAGTGACGACAATGATTATAAGATTAAAGACGATAGTAATATTAATGAAGTTGATAGCCTAATAGTGACGACAATGATTATAAGAATAAAGACGATAGTAATATTAATGAAGTTGATAGCCTAATAGTGACGACAATGATTATAAGAATAAAGACGATAGTAATATTAATGAAGTTGATAGCCTAATAGTGACGACAATGATTATAAGATTAAAGACGATAGTAATATTAATGAAGTTGATAGCCTAATAGTGACGACAATGATTATAAGAATAAAGACGATAGTAATATTAATGAAGTTGATAGCCTAATAGTGACGACAATGATTATAAGATTAAAGACGATAGTAATATTAATGAAGTTGATAGCGTAATAGTGCCGACAATGATTATAATATTAAAGACGATAGTAATAATTACGAGTATGATAATAGTGACGACAATGATTATAAGATTAAAGTCGAGAGTAATAATGACGAAGATGATAATAGTAACGACAATGATTATAAGATTAAAGACGATAGTAATAATTGCGAGTATGATAATAGTGACGACAGTGATTGTAAGATTAAAGTCGAGAGTAATAATGACGAAGATGATAATAGTGACGACAATGATTATAAGATTAAAGACGATAGTAATATTAATAAAGTTGATAGCCTAATAGTGACGACAATGATTATAATATTAAAGACGATAGCAATAATTACGAGTATGATAATAGTGACAATGATTATAAGATTAAAGTCGAGAGTAATAATGACGAAGATGATAATAATGTCAATGATTATAAGATTAAAAACGATATTAATAATGACGAAGATGATAATAGTGACTACAATATTATATGATTAAAGACGAAAGTAATGACGAAGATGATAATAGTGAAAACAATGATTATAAGATTAAAGACGATAGTAATATTGACGAAGATGATAATAGTGACGACAATGATTATGATATTAAAGACGATAGTAATAATGACTAAGATGATAGCCTAATATTGACGACAATGGTTATAATATTAAAGACGATAGTAATAATGACGAAGATGATAATAGTGACGACAATTATTATAAGATTAAAGACGAGATTAATAATGACGAAGGAAATGATAATAGTGACAATGATTATAAGATTAGAGACGATAGTAATGACGAAGATGATAATAGAGACTACAATATTTTAAGTTTAAAAACGAAAGTAATGACGAAGATGATAACAGTGACAACAATGATTATAAGATTAAATACGAGAGTAATAATGACGAAGATGATAATAGTGACAATGATTATAAGATTAGATGCGATAGTAATGACGAAGATTATAATAGAGACTACAATATTATAATTTTAAAGACGAAGGTAATGACTAAGATGATAACAGTGACAACAATGGTTGTAAGATTAAAGACGAGAGTAATAATGACGAAGATGATAATAGTCACAATGATTATAAGATTAAACACGATATTAATAATGACGAAGATGATAATAGTGACTACAATGATTATAAGATTAAAGACGATATTAATATTGACGAAGATGATAATAGTGACTACAATGATTATAAGATTAAAGTCGAGAGTAATAATGACGAAGATGATAATAGTGACTACAATGATTATAAGATTAAAGACGATAGTAATATCGACGAAGATGATAATAGTGACTACAATGAATATAAGATTAAAGACGATAGTAATATTGACGAAGATGATAATAGTGACTACATGAATATAAGATTAAAGACGATAGTAATATTGACGAAGATGATAATAGTGACTACATGAATATAAGATTAAAGACGATAGTAATATTGACGAAGATGATAATAGTGACTACAATGAATATAAGATTAAAGACGATAGTAATATTGACGAAGATGATAATAGTGACTACAATGAATATAAGATTAAAGACGATAGTAATATTGACGAAGATGATAATAGTGACTACATGAATATAAGATTAAAGACGATAGTAATATTGACGAAGATGATAATAGTGACTACATGAATATAAGATTAAAGACGATAGTAATATTGACGAAGATGATAATAGTGACTACAATGAATATAAGATTAAAGACGATAGTAATATTGACGAAGATGATAATAGTGACTACAATGAATATAAGATTAAAGACGATAGTAATATTGACGAAGATGATGATAGTGACTACATGAATATAAGATTAAAGACGATAGTAATATTGACGAAGATGATAATAGTGACTACATGAATATAAGATTAAAGACGATAGTAATATTGACGAAGATGATAATAGTGACTACAATGAATATAAGATTAAAGACGATAGTAATATTGACGAAGATGATAATAGTGACTACATGAATATAAGATTAAAGACGATAGTAATATTGACGAAGATGATAATAGTGACTACATGAATATAAGATTAAAGACGATAGTAATATTGACGAAGATGATAATAGTGACTACAATGAATATAAGATTAAAGACGATAGTAATATTGACGAAGATGATAATAGTGACTACATGAATATAAGATTAAAGACGATAGTAATATTGACGAAGATGATAATAGTGACTACATGAATATAAGATTAAAGACGATAGTAATATTGACGAAGATGATAATAGTGACTACATGAATATAAGATTAAAGACGACAGTAATATTGACGAAGATGATAATATTGACAATGATTATGGTATTAAAGACGATAGTACTAATGATGAAGATGATAGCCTAATATTGACGACAATGTTTATATTAAAGACGATAGTAATAATGACGAAGATGATAATAGTGACGACAATGATTATGATATTAAAGACGATAGTAATAATGATGAAGATGATAATAGTGACGACAATGATTATGATATTAAAGACGATAGTAATAATGATGAAGATGATAGCCTAATATTGACGACAATGGTTATGTTAAAGACGATAGTAATAATGACGAAGATGATAATAGGGACGACAATGATTATAAGATTAAAGATGATAGTAATATTAATGAAGTTGATAGCCTAATAGTGACGACAATGATTATAAGATTAAAGACGATAGTAATATTGATGAAGATAACAGTGACGTCAGCGTTGATAAGATTAAAGATAATATTAATAATGGCGAAGATGATAGTATTTACAACAATGGTTACAATATTAAAGACGATAGTAATATTGACGAAGATGATAACGTTGGCGTCAGCATTGATGATAATAGTGACAATGATTATAATGTTAAATGCGGTAGTAATAATGACGAAGATGATAACAGTGGCATCAGCGTTGATAATGTTAAAGACGGTAGTAATCATGACGAATATTATAAAAGGTTTTCACTCTGACATGTAAGCGTTTGAGGGAAACTTGGAGTTTGAGAACATGGACTACATCGATTTTTTGTGAGAGTGAAGAAGAAGCTGCAATTATTAAGCAAACTCAAAGCGCGTATCTGCTACGTCGTGTGGTTGTACCTGTGTGTAACGTGTCCTCTCTCTCTCTCTCGTGAAATATGGATCCGCGTCTCTGTTATTATGAGGTCCAAGGAGAAATGACGCTGAAAGTGATTGCAGCACTTTTCAGCAAAGCTCCCACAGCTCTTTGTCTTGTTCAACATAAAAACCGTTAATAAACACGCAAAAAAGCTTCGTCGTGTTCTAAAGATTGAGCAACACAATTTGTTTTGTTCCCGTGGCTCGCTTCACAAAGTTCCCACAACCGTACATCAGTTAGTCAGTGTAATATTTTTTGTCACAGGTGGCAAGGGTTTCTATACTAAGTAGATCTTGTAAGATCTGCGATCGGCTATGTGTTCGTGGAACGTGTTACTTTCAAGTGTAGCTAAAAATGTTAACTTAAAATTTTTGAAAAAAAAAATTAGCACAGAGTTCAATAAATTTTCTGTTTCTCCGTCTTCCTTATTCCATTTGTATAGTAGAGCCACGGCGTTTCACCTTATTCGTCCTCTTGAATGTTCTACTCATCATCCTAAGGTGCAAACACTACCAACAGTGACAAACTTTCAAGGAATTTGGTATGAGTGAGGATATAATATGTGGGGGTGTGGAAGTTAAAAAAAACTCTGATGAACTTTAAGTTTAGTTGTTAAGTAAATAAGAACTTCACTTTGTTAATATTTAAATTTTGGCGTTATTTTACCTGATCGGCTAGCTTCGATATCATATCCATCTTCTTCTGAATTCTAATGACTTCCATGCTATCTTCTGGTTTCCTGTTACGGTGGAGTATGTTCATGATTGTATGTAAAGGGTGTGTTCTGAAATTGAATTAAATGTTGAGAATGTGTTGTGGTTGTGTTTTTGTGTGTGTCTAAATTTCGTATTGTTCTAGGAATTACGAGTTCCTGGAATTTTCGCTGAATATGTATTATTTCTGTATTAGTTTCTGTGTTGCTGTAGTTGTGGTATACCTCCCAGTATAGATATTAGCTAAAATTGATATATAACTCAGTCAGATTTTAAGATATTCACAAAATTCTTTCAGCATTTTACTCACAAAAAATCAATGCACAAATTGTTTAGATTAGATTTTTAATATTTTCACCTGGATACAGTAATACAAGCTTATGAGCATGATTGTTATTTTATTGTCAGTGGTTTGCACGTATAAATAAAATATCAAAATTCTAACCTAGAAGAAAGTTGACTTATAGTCTGCTAGAAAACCAAATTTGCAGGAAATCAACAAACAACAGCATGCCATTTAAATTCCCAGCGCGCAGGCCATTTAAAAATGGCTACTAATGACCTCCAATCGTGCAAGATGTCCAATAAAATAATAAATATTGTGTCCTACGCATATCAAGGAACAGGTTTAGGCAATACTTTTTTTAAGTAAACATTTTTTTTTATCAAAGTTCACTATCCTCTCCCCTTAATGGTTGTTAAACTCACAATAAAGACAGAAATCCGTTTCATTGTTGGTTCCAGATGTTTAAGAAAGTTTCCTGTAAACAACACACTTCTCTGATTAAGGCTGCCGATATAGATTTTCACGTAACTAATTATAAAATATTATGTGGCATTATACGCCGCATGGCTTTAATGTCTTTACTTAAAATATTTGAAAAGGACGGATAAATGGATTGGTAGATACACTAAACAGGTATATCGTCGGTTTACAAGCAAAACACATTAAGGGCCGAATTCATAGTCAACACTTATCGTAAGGAAACACTTAAGCAGTTGCTTATAATAATTTCCAATTCATAAATCCCACTGAAGTGAACACTTATAAAAATAAGGTAGCTTGTCAGCTTACTCAAGTGTTTCCTCATATGCATTGTAATCAGCTGATTCGGTATACAATAGATGATGATTATGATTTAATTTAATTTATCGAGTTCTGCAATTAAAATTAAAATGAGTGTCGGCAAGCAAAAGATATATAAAAATATAGGAAACCCTTAAGAGATGTATAATGATCAACAATTTAAGAGGAGATACCGTTTCGGCAAGAACACTGTTGTGAATATTCTGGTGTCTCTCATTTCAATTCACAATACAACCATGAGGCTTACCGATTTCGCCACTGCTGAAAGTACTGGTTGCTTTGAGATTTTATGATACAGCAGCATTTCAGGTAGATTTAAGTGGCATTTTTTTCGAAATGCCACGTCCCAACAAAGTGTCATTTGCATTTTTGTTTGTATTCTACCCAAGGAATAAGCTGTTAAAATTTGCGTAATTATATCATTTCCACTATATTTAGCATAAAAATAACTGAAAAAATAAATTAAAATGATTTACGTACAGGAATATTTCCGGAGTTTGCATTAAACTCAACTGCAATTTTGTTCCATGTCAATTTCTTCTTTTGGAGAGAATTATCAATTGTTTTTTACTTTCGACGATATCTCCATAGGCCTATCTCATAACTAGTTATCTCAGCTCACTTCTTTCTTTTCTGTAAAATGCTTTCTGGACATCTTGTATAATTTTTAGCTCTATAATATTTACTTCTGTATTTTTGTGTGACAGTAATGTCGATTTAACAATTTTGAGGCGCTGGAAAACAATTGAATGTAGGAAAGCACTCACGTCTAGCCATGTTGCCATATTTCTTTCGATGTCAAGGGAATGCTCAGGGCATATGAATGAGTAGAGTCTCTGCAATACGATCTGAAATAAGTACTAAGGAAATGCTCATTACTTAAGTGTTTCCTCATTTTATAAGTGACGACTATGAATTCGACCCTTAGTCAACAATATTACTTCTGAGAAAAAGGCTTTGAAAGTTCTGGAGAAAACTGAATCTTAAAAATATTATTTTTATAGTAAATAAATAATTTATTTAATATTTATTATTAGCTAAACATAGGCTATTAATTATACATACAACAGCTTTTGCTAACAGTACAGAAAATTAAATTCATGTTGCAACACTTGTTACTCACAAACATAATATAAATATCTAATTTAACATATAACAAATTCATCTGATCTCTAATACAATTATTTATATTCTTAATTTTGTTTTTGCTAACAAATGAATCTCTTTATATTGTTTTTTAATTAGGTCACTAATAAACTAGTCTCAAGATGCACACAAACTGTAATGCATTACATTACAGCAGTCTAATCTTCATCTTATAAAACTTGTAAACAAGGTGGAAAGCAATAAACTACGAGACTTTTTCAATATTTATTTTTTGGAGCTTCATTTGCGAAGTTAAGTCACACTGAGCTGGTATTGACGTTGATATGTCTGTCTTAAAATGTAATTAATTTCCGTAATGTAATTAATTTCCATATTTTATTGAGTTGTTTCTCTGCATTTTTATTTAATTTTTGAATTCTACATTATGTGCATTACAATTATACGCCTTTTTCTCAGAGGTAATATTTTTAGCATATCATATTAAAACTGAAACGAACAATATTACGTATCAGCAATTTTGCAGAGAACAATGGGATCAGTACCGTAATTACCGTCACATATACACAGATGGATCGCAGGCTAACCAAGGATGTGGATGTGCTGTATTTACCCTGATCACACGACGTTGTACACATTGCCATCTCTTTGTTCAGTCTTCACATGTGAGTTATACACTATCAAAAATGCTGTAGAATA
Source organism: Periplaneta americana (assembly GCF_040183065.1). Classification (NCBI taxonomy): domain Eukaryota; kingdom Metazoa; phylum Arthropoda; class Insecta; order Blattodea; family Blattidae; genus Periplaneta; species Periplaneta americana. Next base: position 140,556,205 of record NC_091127.1, read on the forward strand.
TATTCTGGAAAAGAGACTGATAAATCTTATCTTCTTCACACTGATTCTCAATCAAGTTTAAAAGCTCTTTAAGATATATTCTCCACCAACGCACTAATTCATGAAATACACCAGCTCCTCACTGACTTGATGAAACAAGGACGAAAAATAACTCTAATATGGATCCCTTCTCATCAGGGCATTCCTGGAAATTAAATTGTAGATGCCGCAGCAAAAGAAGCTACACGACTTCCATTGTTTTTTTACGTCTATTCCTCATACAGACGCCAATAAATACATAACCAGAAAACTGCACAACCATTGGCAAACATCATAGAGAGTCATCATCCAGCAAACTTCACGAAATAGTACAACATTCCAGAATGAAATATCCAATACAGAATTTTAAACGTCAAGATCAAGTTATAATCACCAGATTACAAGTTGGCCACACCAAAATTATTACACATTCTTATCTTCTAGACAGAAGTCTTCCTCCAACATGCACCAATTGCCATAGTAGGATCTCTGTACGCCATTTAATTTCTGAATGTCCACTATATCACCTTCATCGAGATCAATTCCATATACCAACAGACTTATCAACAGTTCTAAACAACCCATTATTCAGTTCAAACTTAATTAAATTTCTGAAAGCTATCAACATTTACAAATGTACTAAAATGATTATTGTAATACAGTAAACTCTATGTAAACTGTAAGAATTGTTTATGTATTGTCGCGATACGTCTTCCTAAGTTAAGGCGACATAAAATAAATAAATTAAAATATATATATTTAGTTGATATGTTTTTCTTGTAACCAGACTATAATATTGTATACGTGCGTTAATAGGTAAATAGACTGGCAGAGATATTAGTGAGTCTCATATACTGCCGGTGACTCAGGAGAAGACGAGAGGGGATTGAGGAGAAAGGGATGTGAACAGATAACGTACAACAACACGTGCAATGTTTTGTATTGCAGTAAACGGAAACATTAGGTCTCCTTCTGTTGAACTTAGCTTTAATTTCCATACGCATTGTTACTCATGTTTCCTGCACGAGTAATAACCTGGCTACTGGGATGCTTATCTGAGCGATGTTTATAATAATACTGTTCTACAAAAAAAAATGAAATTCATTTTTCTGGGTATAACATTCTTAATTAACATGGAAATTTACCTCCTGTATTCAAATCTGTAATTAGTTTCTCTGTGTCACGCATAGTTTTCAAGTTATATGCAATTTCATTTTTAAAATAATTTTCAATTTAAAAAATATGTATTTATGTAGGAAAAATATGTAACTAATAATATTTTAGTCACTTACAAAATTATTTACAAACATTTATGCACTATAAAACAAAAAATAAATACAAGCCTTAATATAATAATTATATTATATGGAACAACTTATTTAAGATTAGAAAATATGAACAAAATTCACTTTTCCCTAAGAATTTAAAAATCTTATCTTTTTCTCCTGTGTTCAATTTTGCAGTCTCTAATAATGTTCCAGCAGTAGTCAGCAAGCATTGCAGGCATCCATTTCCCTCATACAGCTTTTACATAGACATTATATTTTTATGGAACCTTTCAGCATGTTCGCCGGAGACATCACTGCAGCTCTCAGGAAAATGATGTAGATGTGAATCTAGGAAATGCACTTTTAAAGACATGTGACATCCTAGATCTCTATATGCATTTATCATTTGTTGAACCAGTTGTTCGAAGTCGTTAGCTCTTTTTCTTCCCAGAAAATTTTGCATTACACTCTTGAAACAAGACCACGCTCTTCTTTCTTTTGGTGCAAGGCATTGTTCAAAATCTAAATCCTTCTGAAGGTCTCTAATTTGGGGACCCACAAACACGCCCTCTTTTATTTTTGCTGCAGAAAAAGGAGGAAACTTTTTTGGAAGGTACATAAATCCTCTTCCAGATGTGTCCATGGCCTTAACAAATTGTTTAATAAAGCCTAGAATGATGTGAAGAGGGGACAGCAGAACATCTTCACTGGCTACCAATTTCTCATTCAGTATATTTTTTTCTCCAACTTTCACTTAAGTTCAGGCCAAATCTCTCTTTTATAATGGAAATTCCTATCGTGACTATCTCACTGACATAGAAAACATCCATATTTTTGGTGTAGCCTTGTTGCATACCTAATATCATGGCAACTATTTTCAAATCACCACATATTTTCCATTTATGCTCATTTTATTTGATTAATCTCAGCATACTCGTATTTTTCAAAATATCATGTGACTCCTTAGTCATACTTGCATATGCAACTGGGAGAGAAGGTATTATGTTGTGGAGGAGAACTCCCTTTAGACTGTATTTTGAGGCATCTATAAAAAGTCTCCAATCCTGTGGCTCGTATTTGAAGTTCAAAGTATTCATTAGGTCACAAACATCATTGCAGAATGTCATCATGAGTTGAATTGTGCATATGCAGAAACAATATTTCATGTAAACAAACAATACTCACTTTCTCTAACAAGAATTTCAGGTTAAACTCAAGATTTCTCTCTCTCTCTCTCTCTCTATCTGTTAGAATCTGTCTATTTTATTTCTATGATTTAGGAGGTTTCTGTAAAAGAGAAATATATAAAGTTTTATATGTTTTATATACCATAGATGTCGGAATATTATGGTTAAAAATGAATATTTACTCACATCATAAGGAATGTCTCCACCATCCAAATAATGCCAGTTTAACTCAATTTTAAATCCTGTGACAACGACTTGCTTATTAACATAAAATTTTACTAGGAACAGGGATGCCTCAATTTGAAAATGAAAACCAATGAAGAACAAAATTAACTGTAGGCAACTGTTGTTAAGCAAAGTTCACCATCTTTATCACGAACTTAAAAACTTAAAATATCAGTTAAATGAGACGTATATTGTCGTATAACTAAAAAACTGTGCCTGATAGCGAATTTGTGTTTTCAGATTTGAATTTTCCATATAAAAATCCTTCGGAATCACATATTTTCATATAAGAAAAATGACCCTTGTAGAACTGTGTAATCAGCAGCGATAGTCAAGAAGGTCACATTCTTTCCGCTCGTCTTCTCCTGAGTAACGGACAGTAGAGAAACTAGTGCCATTGTCAACACGAGTAATATAAAATACTTGGTGAATGTTCTGGAGTATTCTCTCATAGGTTAGTATATTCATAAATTGCTTTGAAGCATATTCTCATTTTACCGTCAACTTGATAACCTCGCAATGCTTGTTTTCGAGCCTCGAGCAGTGGCGGTTTATTCTAAGTAAACAGTCTCTTTGAATCAGGACGCAGGAGGAGTATAAAGTTTTGTTTACTATTTTCAGTACATTATGTAAAAGCGTGTTCCAAATTCTATAGAGATTTCCCTAAAGCATGGAAAGGCATGTTGTATTCGGGGAATGGTCGATTCCAGAATTTAGCTTGAAATATGCTATTATATCTTCCAACGCAATTTGACGAAGCGATCCTATCAGGCAGTATTCAGACGCTCATCATACGATATCGATCATCGATATCCAATAGGTTCTGCACAAAATGTACAAAATTAAAATGGAGCAGGCTTTCGAAGATTTTGATTCTGACTGCAATGTAGGACCAAAGTTGAGGTCGTCGCTTCTTTTAGTTATTCTAGAACCGTAGTGTGTTTGAACCGAATTCCTATCATGATTGAAGGTTACCATAATCATCATTATAATTATTTAGCTTTACTCAGCACCTTGAAAATTAAGTCGAATACGGATTCTGACTCTTCATTTTCTGTCGTCAACATCTTCATCAGCAAATCCTATTTTTTTCAATATCTAATGTTAGTAATCAGCCTCTTCTTTACTTCAAAGGAGGACAGGCCTGTTGCTTTATTTTCATTTGTTTTCGTGAATTTCTTGGATATGTGCATTAGATAACATTTATTCTTTATATATATATATATATATATATATATATATATATATATATATAATAGAACCCATTATGCAGTTCATCAGCAAATATCAACTTCAGTGGAAGGGTCATCTCGAACGAATGAATCGATGCAGAATTCCAAAAGCATTCCTTCATTACCATCCATATGGCAAAAGATCTCTAGGCCGTCCAAAGAAGAGATGGACTGAAAATTCTAGTTTGAGACCGTAACAGGCTACTTGGCCTAATACTTGTTAGGAAGATGATGATGATGATGATGATGATGATGATATATAGTATATATTCATTCTAGTGGGAAAAAAATCTGTTTTCACTATCGGGAATTTGAATCGAAACGTCCTTACTCCAACGAATACTGTGAACACTACACAGAAGTATGATGATGATGATGATAATAATAATAATAATAATAATAATAATAATAATAATAATAATGACAGATTTAAGGCCGCAGGGCCTTCTCTTACACTCAACCAGGATTAAAACTTGCTTACATAGTTCAACATACACTGAATCGGATTTAAGTAATTTCATATCTATACAATTTACATAATGATATCAAAAGAAGCAGTTAAATAATAATTTACCTACTAAAATAATAATAAACACAGTGGAATACATATTAATGTTGTTAGAATCAAATACATGAAATTAAAAGCCAATAATTAAAAAAAAAATGTACTCTATAAAACAATAATAAACACATTGGAATACATATATATATATATATATATATATATGTAATTTCAACTGGTTATGTAATTTACGGGTCAACGGCTGAACGGATTTTAATAAATGACCCCTCATTTTAAAGCTTGGAACCCAAAGGTTTTCAGAAAAATAGTAATTTTCAGTGAAATGAGAGTTTTCCTACATAATTTTCCTATTTTCTAAAATCCAACTTTCGTCAGGTTTGGGAACTAATTGCATTTCAAAATAAAACAAAAACACACTACAATAAACAATAGGCTATTACACGAAGGCCATGACCTGCAGGATTGCTGAAATATTTAGAGTTCAAATTCAATTGGTTATTAAAAACTTCAAAACTTACTAAAAATAATTTACAGGTCTGAATCTGCGGTGTGTAATTTTCTGAGTACAGCTGTATATTGGATATTAAAAACTACAGAACTTGAAGTAATTTGATGACATTACTACCATTATAAATTAATTATTATTATAGTTAATGTGATGTTAATATATAAACTACAAAACTTGCGTAAGTGTTATTATTAAAAATCAAATATTTAATAGTTATTAATCAAATGGGTTGTGTCTTTTTCATATATTTAATGGCGGTGTGGTGTAGATTCAGTATTGGCTCGAGAGAGCGCAAAAATTACAGTACCTAAGGAAAGACGATATTACTTACTGATAAAGTAAGAGGCCTAGAAAATGTTGTAGCATCCCGATCATTTCAGCAAGATCTCTTAGCAGGGTAAAATTATTTTACCCTCTACATTTCAAGCTCTACACGCAGAAGCTACACCAAGACGGTATGTCTATTGTTCCAAAGCATAGCAAACCTGACTTTCTTTAACTTTCACATAGAATCCACAATGACCTGAAATAGCTAATGCTTTACTCCTACATGGAAAACCCATTGATCGTCGTGACATTTTTACTTGCGTTTTCGCGTTGAAACTGAATGCGGATAGGTTCAAGAAAAAGTATTTGGCATAAAAATAACATTGTTTCATTAGTATGGAAGCAAATAACTTTGAAAATGTCTGGTATTTTTCATTGAAAATAAATCTGAAAAATTTTTATTTGAACGTCTAACGAATTTACTTTGCAGCGTTTGTTGCACACGCCACTAGTTGGTATTAATTACAGGCATGTAGAATTTACATAATTAAACCAGAAACTGACAATTTAAATAAAATTTACACAATAATAATAATAATAATAATAACAATAGTGATAATAATAATAACAACAACAATAGTAATATATATGAGTATATATAGTGGTATTGGGTGTGAAATGAACACGATTTACATAATGAAGCCTTAAACAGACATTTGAATAAAGAATACACAAAAATGAACACTGTGGTAAACATATGAGAATTAAATTAGAAGAAAATACTATTTACACAAAAACATTAAAAAGACGATTAAATTAAGTGTACACAATAAAAATAAGAAACAAGAAATAAAAAATAAACACATTGGAATACATTGCATGAAATATTTGCAACGCATTAGGTCTGGCAACTCATCATAAGAGGACTTCTGGAAACTTACTGAGATAAGTGTCACTATCGAAAGATTTTTCTTCTTGAATTAGTTATGGTGATATTGTCAACAAAAATCAAGTTTTCCGCTAGAAACAGCGGAAGAGAATCATAAAAAAATGCATACTCAGTTCATGTCAGAGAGAAATGAATCTGAATTTGGAAATGGCTACAAAATGAGATGAACCACCAGAAATATCGTCTGTTGACAAAGACCTTTTCTTTCTTTTTGTTTTATAAATTACTTTGTCAGTCTTGAATGTTGTAATTGGGCTTTGCCTGTTATGTTCAATATTATATATATTTATTTATTTGTAATTGAAAATAAATAAATACAGCGGCTTTAAATAGCTAACTTAAAAATTATAACCACGCAGGTAATAAAGTGCCGTTATATAACTGATTCAATTTAAAGATAAGCACTGTAAATCTACGATGCGGGACACACAGTTTTAAATTTTCCTCGGCGTAAATCATATTAATATTTTATCACCCTTTAAATCCATCACCAGGAAACTCGAGTCCTATGACTGGCCTCGTAGCTACTAGACCGCAGTGGGTACTAAATACCTATGGAACTGCTCATTGGCTTCTGAGGATTTGAAGAGATTAAACCAGTCAACCTGTGCAAGTTCATAATTGCCTCGGGAATGACTCATTAATCCCCGCAGATAGTGTGCACAATGGACTAAGCTAAACTAACAGTCCTATATAATTACTTGAAGACAATAATTTTAGGTCACACTAGTAAAGGAGCAGAAACAAAACCAGGAATAAAGAATATGCCATTGAATGAAGAATTAGCATTTCCAGTGATATGATCTAATTGTAGGTTACTTCCTTCAAATTGCAAATCCCATTGTATTTCTAATGATGAATAATACCCCTAAATGAATTACTATTCATTAAGCCAGTTTGCTGTAGAGCTCCAGGACTGTTTACCTTCAAAGCAACGAGCTACATAAGCACAATTGCACCATATTTCAATGTTAAACACAGTATACAGGGTGTATCTTAATTAAACCGAGAAACTATGAGATCGAGTAGAGAACTTGAATATGCATCACTGACTTAGACTGACTGCATGACTGTAACCAATTTTATGTCTCTGACTTATTTTAAATTGTGTCCTATTTTCTTTTACTGTTTTCTAACAGATGGATGGATGGATGGATGGATGAATTTAATGTCATCCAGCGATTTATAGCCATAGACAACGTCAGAGTAGATATATATGTAATACATGGCTACTACAATATCAATAAATGTAAGAATAAAAAAATAATAATAAATATACAATCACCGGATAATCACAAATACAGGTTAAAAGTTTAAAAAGAAATAGTATAAAATCTGGTTAAAATGTACAGATTTGTCAATTACATAAGGTTCAAGCAAATAGTATCTAAAACGTAATATTGCTAAAATCATTAACACTGTAGATTGGATTTGCCATCAAAGTCTTCTCACCATCCTTCTGAAAGTAAAATATGACGTGTTTCTTATATGCAGTGGTAAAGAATTATAAAGTTTATAAGATATGGAAATAAAACTATTGCTTGTAGTACTATATTTGTACTTGGTGAAATATATGTCAAGTCTGGAAAGGGTAGAATAATTATGAATGGATGAACAAGTAGGAAGATTATGCACATTACGCTTAACATACAGAAGGCAATCGAGAATAAACATTGACGGCAACGTAAGTAGTCCTAGTTGTACAAAACGTGGTTTACAATGAGTTCTAGAAGAGACACCACAAATAATTCTCACTGCTCTCTTTTGGAGGATAAACAACTTAGAAATCGAAGTACGGTTGCCCCACAAAAGCGTCCCGTAACTTAAGTGACTGTAAATATGGGCATAATAAACTGTAAGTAAAGAATTATAACATAATGTTTGTCTGAGGATTCGTAACATGAAAATTCCTTTATTAATATTATTAACAAGATATTCTGTGTGAACTCCAGCCCAGACCGGCTTCGAAGTGAATGCCTAGGAATTTAACTGAAGAAGACAAGTCAGTAATATTTCTGTTAAAAGAAAATTTAATATATACAGTCTTATTAGAGTTGATGCTAAGTTTATTGGCATCACACCAGTCTTTTATCCTGAGCGATGTGTTGTCAAGCTGTCTTTTCATCAAAACATTATTATCCTGAGAAATTCCAAGTGCCAAATCATCAGCAAACATGAAAGTGTCAAGGCAGTCATCCCAATGCTTGCTGGGAGGTCGTTAATATATATAATGAACAGCACAGCATGTCCGAAATTATGTCGATTTTAGAGAGGATATGTAAGTTATAATTTGTACAACAAATATCTAAAAAACTTCGATTTAATTACACTTTATATTGCTCATTGTTCAATATTTTGTTAATATCATAGTTTTAAATAACGTTTGTAGTTTGAAACTACGGTAAATAGATGACTACAAGTTTCAAAACCTTCTGGGAAAAATTAAATTACAAAAATTTGAAATAGGGTAAAGAATGGTATAATTGTGATACGAGTAACCCTGTAATAGTTATTTTTGAAAATGTATTACAATTTTACTGAGCGAGATAAGGGATATTTTTGTGCAGAAACTTGTCCACGAACATTCCCTTAATAATTCGATGCAAAAAACCTCTCGCTCAGGAAAAAAAATTCGTGGTGCTACAACCCATTAAGGGCCAAGACCGACCAACCAGCCGGCTGCTGGCCTCACGGCCACATGCCGAAGCAGAGGTGGACGATGATCCAACCAGAATGGAGGTATCGTGTGGTTAGCACGATGAGCCCCCCAGCCGTTATAGCTGGTTTGCGTAACCGGATTTCGCTACCTATCGTAGCTCCCCAAGTGCATCACGATGCTGGTTGGGCACCGGTCCCATACACTGGCCGAAATTTCATGAGAAAATTTCTTCCCCCATGAGGACTCGAACCAGGGCGCATTCCGTAGCGCGAGTCCTAGGCAGGATGCCTTAGGCTACGACGCCACGGCGCGGGACTCTCGCTCAGGAAAATTTTAATAAATTCTCCATAATCCTCGATATTCACAAAATACCACTCACACACTGAATAAACTCTGCATTGAATATCTAATTAAAGAGGCCTTAAAAATACTCGTCAAAATAATCGAATCGTTTTTGGAAAAATACAAATTTCACAACCTTAGGGGGAAATGTTGTAATCATAGTTTGAAATAGGTATTAAATATGAATTTCCATATACTTTTATTTTCACCAAATATCTAATATATATTCAACGAGCTAAGCAGCGAATATCTTCGTTAAACAAGACATCAAACAAAACTCGTTGACACTCTGAACGAATCGATTTTGGAAAAATATCGTTGATCAATATTATGATAATATCATACATAGTTTTAAATAACATTTGTAGTTTCAAACTACAATAAATGGATGACTACAAGTTCCAAAACCTTCTGAGAAAATTTAAATTACAAAAATTTGAAATAGTGTAAAGGTTGATATCATTGTGATACGAGTAACATTGTAATAGGCCTAGTTATTTTTGAAAATTTATTACAAATTTACTGAGAGAGAGAAACTTGTCCACGAAAATTCCCTTAATAATGTGACGCTCATGAAAATTTTAATAAATTCTTAAAAAGAACTATAACAATATTACCAACCTATATGTTAAATATCGATTTTCACAATCCTCGATATTCACAAAATACCACTCGCACACTGAACAAACTCTGCATTGAATAGTATCTAATTAAAGAGGTCTTCAAAAAAACTCTTCAAAATAATCGAATCGTTTTTGGAAATATACAAATTTCACAACCTTACGGGGGATTGTTATAATCAGGGAACGGATTTATATGGACTAAAAATATATGAAATATGTAAATATATATGTAGTTATTTTTACCAAAATATGGAATTAAATATGGATTTTTACCAAAATATGGAATTAAATATGGACTTAAAATTATAAAAAAAATGACTATGTACGTTAAATATTGGTACATTTTAATCAAACTAAACAAAAAATATAATGGACGTACCTTATCTTCCAATGTAGTTTCAACAAAACACAATTTTTATTGTCTGTTACCATAACAATAGGTTACAAACATTTCTTTCAAGTGCTGAAAAGTGAATCTTCTTCTATTGTCTCTGAGGATAGATTTATACTGACTAAAAGAGCGTTCGACGTCACAAGAAGTAACTGGTACATAATTCAATTTCACAATGTCTGCTGGGGATAAGTCCAAGTTAATCTTCACTGTTGATTCACCACTCATCACAGCAACAACCTTTTGTAGTTCTTCATATCCAGGGTTTTTTGAAAGTACAGTGTCCACCTTAGCTCTTACTGCATCTGCAACTTTACCTCTACCACGATTCAGTTGTTCCACAGTACTATTTATAATTTCAAAACTTTCAGATAGTGAAAGGTGCCTATTTTGGAGACTTTTGAGCGTTTTTATGATGCATGAAAATGTATGCTGAATGTGAGCTAAGTCATTCTTCACACTTATGTCACAGGTAACTGTTTTCGCAGTATCAATTGAGACTGCATCTTCAGAGTCCAATGCAAGGAGAACATTGTTAATAGAGTCTATATGTTCGGCATAATATTCAACTGCTTCTAGCCATGTACCCCATCTAGTTAAAATTGGCTTTGGTGGCAATGGAATTTCAGGGTACATTTCTTTCAACACGTTAACTCTACTGGGAGCTTTGAGAAATACTTTTTTCACTGATGAAATCAACAAATCTACTTTAGGGAAATTGTCTCTGACCACTTCTGCCACACGATGAAATGCATGCGCCACACAAGTAAAATGAGTCAATTTAGGATATACAACAGATAATGCTTGTCCAGCTTTGACCATATAAGGGGCAGCATCGCTAATAAAGAATAACACATTATCGTACATAATACCCTTTGGCCACAGGATACCCATAGCTTCGTTGAACAGTTTAACTATAGTTTTGTTATTGCACTTTTCTAGAACATCACAATGTAAAAGAATTCGTTCAGAATATTGTTCACTTAACAAACCGATAACTACATTACCAACAAGTCTACCTTCTTTGTCGGGAGTCTCATCAATGGAAACCCAAATTGAACTATCTTTAATTTCATCTCTTATCTTCTGTATTGTCTCATCGTAGATGGATGGAGCATACGTCTTCCTAAGTGTTGACTCATCCGGGATTGTATGTTGAGTATATTTTTCAAGGAATTCCCTGAAGACCTTATTCTTTAGTTTGTAGAGAGGAATATCAGCAGAGATGAGAGAACGGCACAGGTAGATGTTAAACTCAGATCTTACATTCGATGTTGTTGGTTGTGTTAAAAACAATTGTCTCTGCTTGGAATTTAGTTGTTTGTTGGCCTGATGTTTACTAGTTGTAATGTGTTGTTGCACCAGGAACTTTTGTGTAGATGATACTGCACACTGACACAAATTACAAAATAATATTTTATTGTCAGTTGATAAACCATCTTCTTTAAATTCTGAAATGTAACTTGTTAGTTTTGATTTTAAATTGACTGAATGACGTACTTTTGGCATATTTACCGTCTTTATAGTATGATTTACAAAACTGAACCTATGTGTACTCTGACTGGCATTTAACTGTTGAGCTGCACAACTGAAGTCTGTTAAAAATTTTAAATTAAATTAATACAGTTTTGTAACTTACTTTCCCATTGTTGATAGGACTGCTAATTTTCAAATAACTCTGATGTTAAAGGGATTACTGAACATGTGTTTAAATCTCTATTGTTGAAATGTATTTTTAAAAGTTAATGGAATTTTGTTTTGTTTTATTGTTAAACCTAATATAATATGGACTGTTTTATATGAAATATGGAAAATATATGGAAATTAACGAAAATATGTACTAAACTCTAAAATATGGAAAAATATGGAAAATAAAAGTAGGATTTTTCAACCCTACACATTGTGAAACATAAAGATAATGCAAAATATAAATTATATTAGCTTTATAAGTAAATATGTATTTACATATAAATCCTTTCCCTGGTTATAATCATAGTTACAAATAGGTATTAAATATTAATTCCCACACACTTTTATTTACACCAAATATCTAACAAATACTGAACGAGCTAAGCAGCGAATATCTTCGTTAAACAAGACATCAAACAAAACTCGTTGACACTCTGAACGAATCGATGTTGGAAAAATATCGTTGTAGAGGCATTGGCGTGTGTGTTTGCCGGACACGCATATACAGACCGCAAAGCCCAAAATATGCAGAGGGTTGATTGATTATTCTTTTACCAGAACAAATTTTAACTGAATCGGGATTAAATTGAATGGCAAGAAAAGCAAACCGGGCTGTAGAGATGTGGTTTGATGTGTTTCTGTGTGCTTCTGTTCGGTAAACAGGCTATTAATGTGATTTCATTACCTGCACTCTGTTCATTAGCCCCGGGCCTTCAGGAGATTAAACTGCCTGCGTTTACAGCGGGTTTTCTCTCTGCGCAGAAGGGGGCCTTGATCTGAGCCAAGACCCCAACTGTTCTGTGCTGAGAAACTATGAGGTTGTGAGTCAGGAACAGAATCATTACAACTGGTAACATCACCGTCGTCGTCATCATCGTCATCATCACCATCATCGTCATCATCGTCATCATCATCATCGTCATCATCACCACCATCATCATCATCATCATCATCATCGTCATCATCATTATAGACCGTTCTTTGACCCAGGAGACTACAAGTTTAAGTGAGGAGCTCATTTACATGCATTCTTCAAATATAACTCTACATACAGCTGTTATGATTGGCCTTCAGACAGCCAGACCACTCAAATCTTGCGTTAAAAGTGACTGTCCACAGAAAAATTGCGACAAAATCTCAGTTCCAGCTTTGGAATCAGTCTCTCATGCTCCCATTTGATTCTAATTCATACTGTTCCTCCAAAATATTTTAATTCTTCTACCTCTTCGAAGGATAAATTTCCAATTTTTATATTACCAGTTCGTACAATACTCGTATTCTAGTCACGAGACGTAAGCATATACTTTATCTTTTCGGGATTTACTTCCAAACCTATCCCTCTACTTGCTTCATGTTAAAAAATTCTCATGCTTTCCCTAATCATTTGTGAGTTTTCTCCTAACATATTCACGTCATCCGCATAGACAAGAAGCTGATGTAACCCGTTCAATTCCAGATCCTGTCTGTTATCCTGAACTTTCCTAATGGCATATTCTAGAGCGAAATTAAACAGTAAAGTGATAGTGCATCTCTTTGCTTTAGCCCGCAGTGAACTGAAAACGCAACCAACAGAAACTGGCCTATCCAGACTCTGCTGTATGTTCCACTGAGACACATTTTAATTACTCGCAGTATTTTCTTCGGAATACCAACTTCTATAAGAATGTTACATAAAACTTCTCTCTTAACAGACTCTTATGCCTTTTTTAAATTTGTGAATAACTGATGTACTGTAGGCCAGCCGTAGCGAGAACGTGACTCGCGAGACATTGTGGCCCACAGTGATAGCTGTGTATTTCGCTTGCATCTAACCTCCGCCAACCCCCTCCCTCTCACTCACTGGAGTCAAACTCCCATTTGTATTTGTCTCTGACCTGCGAGTGGCATATGTCTCTCTCGAAACTATGTACGAAAGTTCCAGGTAGGATGGGAGAACGCATTTTGTTGCTGTCAATTTGATGAGAATATTAAATGTATGATTTGTTCACAAGTATTACGAGGAAAAGGTTGTATAACATAAAACGGCTTTATACTACATGTTACTGATGAAACATTAAAAGGTAAAGTGTTATTGTTGTCATCATCATCATCTCAATCATCATCTCTGTACGTCGACCCTTTTTCAGCAGATGTACGAATAATGTGGTTAGCTCTTCAATTTGAACTCACTGATATACTACGCGATGTCAAATGAAAGCTAGATGTAAGGACTTGACAAATGTTGAACTTTCAAATCTTTGTCAAAAAATAAATATCCGAACTTTCGTTCTTTCGCTTGCTCTGTTGAAGCCATGTTCGCTACAACTTACGTTTGTGAAAAAATTTTCAACAATTAAAATAACAAAAACCAAATTTAGATCACGACTTTCAGACAGACAAATACCTTAGTGATCAACTACGACTGTCAGTAAGTGACATAATTCCTGATTTTGAAACTTTGCCGCAGAGACATTCTGAAGACAGTTAATTTTAGGTTGAGATATTGTTCATTTCTTTCTTCGTTACACGTACTAAACATTAGTGTGTAGCCTTGTACTATATAAAATTATATTTAAGTGCTTCAAGTAAAGAAAATGACAATCCGTTAATAAGTCAGACAGTTGCTTCACTTCCCCTTCGGGTGTCCGCCTCCCTCCATAAGTGTTATGCACGTTGCAGGTTACACAGTGGCTCGGCGCACGATTACATTTTCGCCCCCGCTACTGTAGGCTATCCTTACACTCCTATTTTTTCTCCAATATCTTTGGAATAGAAAAAATCTTATATTCGATCTATTACGGCTAAAATCATGAAAATATAATAGTTCACCTAATTGATACTCGTAAATAAAAGAAATTAAATGGGCTAGCATTTAATTTAGAAACTTAAGGGTAGTGTACATGTGTATAAAAACGTACAGGTATGAAAATTATATGATATAATGAGAAAGTAAGAGCGTAACCAAACGTGAAGATGAAACATTATTAACAAGGTTAACAAATGCCACAGGCTCATATCTCAAGGCTCATTCCGTCCTCTTGGTCGTATAATACAATTTCCACCGTAATTTTAAGGATGACTTTGATAAATGAAAAGTCGTCCTCTCTCTGTGTGTTTGGTATCACAGAAAAAGAGTTTGGGCGTGCTTCCCTGGGGCTCGATTTATCAAAGCTAATTTTATTGGGTGCATATCCATAGCACTTTAACCTTTCATCAGTGGCATCTCCACTCTCATTGGCTTTGCATCATCCTCGCAAAGGTTTCGCATTTACGCCGCCGGATATGTTTCCTTCCCCACATACATTAAGAATATACAGCATCTCCTTTTGCCTTTTGCTTCTCTCTTTTCGTGCTCCTCGCTTCGGAGATCTTCAATCCCTTTTTACTTGCAAGATGCCGCACTCTTACCATACGACTCGCAATATTCTTGTACTTTTTTCCACTTTCTTTTTTTTTTTTTACATTTCCGTAAAAAGACTTTCTCTTAGTTTTCTTCCGTTTTCCTCCTTATCCCACCCTGCTTCATGAATGTACACTCCACAAAAATTAATCTCTCTTCTAATAGCACACGAATCCCTTCATGCTATTGCGTTCTAGCACGGATTTGGGTTCGAGAATTTTCTAGACTCATGGCAGTAGATATCCTTTTAATTTCATTTCTTATCTTCTCTTTACTTCGCAGAAGTACATAACAAGATTACGCCATTAAAGAGGGTGTGGACCGTAATTACGGGAACATTAAAATTGAAAACTTGGATTAAAATGAACTCTGGTTTAATTGGTACTGAGAGAAGTGCAGAATAATACTTTGTGTGTGTTTGCTTCCCCAAGTCAATCTAGTTTTATTGCCGATGGAAGAAACTACAGCATGGTTGAGAAGCTTGGTGAAGTCCTTACTTAAAATCGCAGGCTTATTCATGAAATAAGTTGGGTTGTAGTGGTTTTATCAACAGTAATATCAATAGAGATTTTGATTTATCTAGAGAAAATAAAAACTTTATTGGGATTTAATTGACTATTACACGATTAGAAGAAAGTATATAAAGATTAAAAATAACGAAGTACTCCAATGTATTATTGTGCCATCTCAACATTACAAATATTACGCTAGATGGCAGTAGTGTGTTAAGATTAGCTGTTTTCTTGTTATCAGTTGTGCCAACTATGGAATCTTCATTGAACTCTGTGGACGGTTACTAGTCAAGAAGGCTTTGTTGATTCTGTTTCATTTTTATTTAAAAAGTTGCATTCCACTTCAATTATCCGGATCCCAGTAATCCATGATGATTTTCAATAAATCTTAATATTAAACAATCTCTGATACGTGACTATCCATAATATCACACAGCAGAAGCTATAACTTTACCTAAATAAAATAAGCAAGTGTTAGAAAAGTTTTAATTAGGGATGATGAAATAAACAAGAAGAGTATTAATTAAGTACGATGAAATAACAATAAACATGAATAATTTTAAAAGGTACAATTATTGAAAGTATAATTTTAAATTTGAATGTTTTAGTGCTTGGTGGTTCAATTGATGTTATATTGGACATGTGCGTAAAAGAAGTGAAACTCGTTGCTGTACATGGTTTATGTCTCAACTTATTTAGGATTTCCGAATGTTGCTCTTCATTTATTTGCAAATAGGATTTCAGGGAAGATACATGGCTATGACCAGTGGTCTTTATAATTCTTGTTCTTGAATGCCAATGCGAGTCATATTTGAAACTGCTGTGCATAGACTGGAGTGGTTTGTAATTTTCTGTTTATTGACTTCCAGATCAGTGCAGTTTGAAATGTTGACAAAGAAAGAAACAAATGCTAGGTTAATAATAAAAACAAACAAATGCTAGGGCAGCGATAAAATTAAACAAATGCTAGGGACGCGATAAAATTGTGCGATAAATGTTTAAAAGAGAGAGGAATTCGTATAATAGAACCTTACGCTGAAGGAATGCGTGCACCGATCCCTTGCGGTCTTTTCCGAATTTTTACGAATGTGAACATAGCGTTAGCCGTCTAGGGGGCGACGAGGGTGCGAAAACTCTGGAATGTCTAGAGCAGGCCTGCACAAACAGCGCTCAACGAGCGCGCCCGCTCCTTCGGAGCGGAAGAGCGGTGTTTACCGCTCGCCGAAACAAAGAGGAAGATACGTCAGAATGACATAGACTTGCTATAGGTAGAGGAGAGGGAAACGACCACTCAGTTATCGAGTGGAGTGCAGTGTGTAGGCCTATTCTCAGTAACTGTTTCACGTTGCTTACCTATTGCTACAGTACAGTATGGAGGAATCTAAAAGACGGAACATAACATTTAACGATTTACAGTTCGAACTTATTGATCTTCAATGTGACCTAAGAACTAAAGATCGTTTGAATAATACTACTAGCCTGGTTAAGTTTTACAAGACTAACATTAGCAATAATATCCACGACTACACAAGCTGGCTGTGTAAATGATTGCTATGTTTGGCTCAACATTTATATTTGTGAGCAACTGTTTTCTATAATCAACTTTAATAAAGGCAGACATCGAACATCTGTAACTGAAGTTTCATTATGATCAGTAGGCTACTGTTCCTTTCAGCTGCCAACAGCATAAAACCTCGGTTTTATGTACTGATAAATAAAAATATAACAAAATGATATTGTACATTTAAGTAGTTATAGAATATCTATTACTTCTGTAAAATAAATATTTCTTTATTAATTAATAAACACTGAACTGGAATTTATTTCATAAGCACTCGTAATAGTACTTCCTTTTGTGTACATTTTGTACAAGATCACCCCTTCTTCCAGTCCACCCTTATAACAGAGCGCAGTTTCTAATATCTGCATTCCGCTCATGAGCTGTGAGCCGGCTCGGAGAGCGCAAACCTTGTGCAGGCCTGGTCTAGAGCTACAAAACGTAGTTAACGGTGCTGCGTTTCTCAAAATTTTTAATAACTCGATATCTATAAAGAATCAGTCTTATCTTCATGAAGGGAATATTTTATTCTGAATAATCTAATATAATCCATTAGTGCTTTTACCTTTGTTGTATGTATGTATTTATTTTTGCTAATAACTGTAACATAAAATATAATATAAACAGATAAAACTTTAGCTCAACCCTGAAAAAAAGCTCTGAAACTGTATCAGTCTATGTAGTACAGTATGTATTTCTGAAGCGGATATATGCACACACTAACACTATGCCTTACTTTAGAAGAATATTAAATGAAAAAATATGTTCTACTGTATTTTCACATCACGCTGGCTGATACGCAACCAAACTATAATAATCTATTTCTTACAACGTTTTCTGCGTTAGGCGTGGGAAGAGCATGTATCCCGTCTTTCATACTCGTAATTGTGCATCGTGTACCACAGCGTAGAGACTTGCCAATAAATAAAAAAGGTACTCAGTAAAACATTAATTTCGCTTTTGGGCACGCACAGCGAATGTTCATTATCACAAAAGGGCTTGTGGGCATATGTTCGCAATATTATTAGCAAATTACTTGCAGAAATTCCGTGTATCCGATAGCTTCGGGGATTTTCTGCGAGCTTTCAAAAGTTTTTGTCTCTTTGATAGCGTGCTGTATAAGAGACAAGATAATTTAAAAATTGCATTGTACAATGTATCGTACAGCGTACATTTTGATGAAGAGAGTATAGTACAGATAGGAATAAATTTAAAGCATCACTTGGCGACAAAAGTTAAGCGACATAAAAGTTCCGTCAAAACAATTTAACTCGGCAAGTTGGCGATGTAAACTCAAAACCTACATTAAAAAAAGACTAAATTTTTATAAGAACTATTCAGTTCTCAAGGAATTATACCAATAATATAAGCTCTTCCTTTTTTTTTTACTTGGTTATTTAACAACGCTGTATCAACTACAAGGTTATTTAGCGTCGATGGATTTGGTGATAGCGAGATGAGGCCGAGGATCCGCCATAGATTATCTGACATTTGCCTTACGGTTGGGGAAAACCTCGGAAAAAATCCAACCAGGTAATCAGCGCCAGTATGCGTCATACTTTTATTTCAAATTCCAGTTTACAGCTCTCAGTAAATCATTTTTTATCTGTCCTTTACTTTTTTTAACTGTATTATATATACCTAAGTTATGCTATGGTTAGCCAGAAGTAATCTTTGGACTGAGATACTCCCGAATAAATGTTACCTCTACTTCGCATTGTCTCATCAACTGCTCACCAGTCATAGCTAAACTATCTTTCGGCACGTATGTTGCATGACACACTCTAAATATTATTATAAGCCCTAAAGTTTTACATGCAATTTTATTCTGTAGGTAGTTGTCAAAACCTGTGCTCTAGAATATGCTATTAGGAAAGGCCGGGATAACAGAGAGGGTTTGAAACTAAATGATTACATCAGCTGCTTATTTATGCGGATGACGTGAATAAGTTAGGAGAAAATCCACAAACTATTAGGGAAAACACAGAAATTTTACTTGAAGCAAGTAAAGAGAGAGGTTTGGAAGTAAATCCTGAAAAGACAATGCATATGATTATGTCTCGTGACCAGAATATAATACGAAATGGAAATATAAAGATTGCAAATTATCATTTTAAGAGTTGAGAAAATTCAAATACCTTGGAACAACAGTAACAAATATAAACGACATTCGAGAGAAAATTAAGGGCAGAATAAATATGGAAAATTCCTGTTATTATTCGGTTGATAAGTTTTTGTCTTCCAATCTGCTCTCTAAAAAGTTGATGATTAAAATTTATAAAACAATTATATTACCGGTTGTTCTACATGGTTGTGAAACTTAGACTGTTATTATGAAAGAGGAACAGAGATTAGGGGTGTTTGAGAATAAGGTGCTTAGGAAAATATTTGGGGCTAAGAGGGATGAAGTTACATGAGAATGGAAAAAGTTACATAACTCAGAACTGCAAGCATTGTATTCTTCACCCGACATAGTTATCAACATTATATCCTGACGTTTAAGATGGGCAGGGCATGGAGCACGTATGGGCGAATCCAGAAATTCATATATACTGTAGAGTGTTAATTGGGAGGCCAGAGGGAGAAAGACTTTTGGGGAGGCCGAGACGTAGATGAGAGGTTAATGTTAAACTATATTAAGGGTATATTTACGTTAACGACCACAAATATTATCAGAAAATGCAGGCTCTAAATTTCAAAATTTTATAAGGAAATGAACTCACAATTGGACAAAAATTACAAGGTACCAGAACAAGTCTTATTAGAACTTAAATATCTGATAAAAGTATAAAAAAGTTACTAATAATATTTTTTTAGAATTGACTTTTTACTTGAAATTAAATTTTCCAAAATTTTAAAATTGTCACACATATTACTTCATAACTCCATAACCACTACAGGTAGAATTCTGAAATTTTGTGCACTGATTTAACATGCGTTTATGCAAAAGGTAGACTACAATAAAGCCCATTTCTTTGAAAATAGAAAAATTAGGTCACAAAACAATATGAAAATGTTAATATATTTTATATATGAGAAATAAATATTAATTGTAATAAAATAAACAACTCTACATGTCTGAGAGTAGTTTGCTTTTCAGAAATATGTGTCCATTACATCCAGGAAAAATATTAAAGATGTTAGAGAGACCATAACAATGTTATGGTTACCAAATGATGCAACTGCAGAATTCTTTTTTTTTCCCCCAAACTTTGATAGAACTGGTTTGAAAGATATTAGTAACTTTTTCTTAAACTTTTATCAGATATTTAAGTTCTAATAATTCTTGGTGTGGTACCTTGTAATTTTTGTCCAATTGCGAGTTCGTTTTCTTATAAAATTTTAGAAATTTAGAGCCTGTAATTTCTGATAATATTTGTGGTCGTTCACGTACACATACCCTTAAGGGAGGTGGAATATAGTGGTAGAGATTGGATTAATCTTTCTGATGATAGGGACAGATGGCGGGTTTATGTGAGAGCTGCAATGAAACTCCGGGTTCCCTATAATCCGTAACTAGGTAAGATAGATGTCAAATATCTATACTAATAATAAATCTGTAGCCGAAATTTTTCTGGTAATTTTCGATTTTCCAAAAATAATTGGTCCTAACATATATAATTAACCATCCTGAAACCGAAAATCGCTTTTTTGTAATTTTTGTTTGTATGTCTGTTTGTCTGTATGTTTGTTACCTTTTCACGCGATAATGGCTGAACGGATTTCGATGAAAATTGGAATATAAATTAAGTTCGTTGTAACTTACATTTTAGGCTATATGGCATTCAAAATACATTATTTGAAAGGGGGTTATAAGGGGGCCTGAATTAAATAAATCGAAATACCTCGCTCATTATTGATTTTTCTGAAAAATGTTACATAACAAACGTTTCTTTAAAAATAATTTGCGATAAGTTTTATTCCATGAAAAATTTTGATAGGACTGATATTTAATGAGATAAATGAGTTTTAAAATTAAAATAACTGCCATCTAAAGCCGTGTAATGAATTAAAAAACAAATTACTTCGTCTATAAGGGGCCTTGGACAGCAACAATCGAAAGCTATGATAGATAGCCTACAGAGAATGTTTCTGTGTTTGTATGAAGTAATATCGGAAGCTAAATTAACCGATTTGTATAATTAATTATTATTTCACCATTGTAAAGTGTAGTTTCTCTAGATGGACATAATGCTATAATGTTATTACAGTAACTTCTGATATGATATAATATAATATAATATAATATAATATAATATAATATAATATAATATAATATAATATAATATAATATAATATAATATAATATATAATATAATTTAAGTTATTTGAAGGGTTCAGAACCATAGTGGGCCAAGCGCTATTTACTGAATACGTAGAAAACAAGGGTTAAAATTAAGTTATTACCATAATTCAATGGAAACCTATGACAAGTAAAATAAAATATACACATTAAATCTAAATGATGTCAATCTTCATTAAAATATGGTTACATGTAATAAAAATTAAGCAACATGTTAAAGCAATTGTCATTGCACCAAATGAGTGTCTCTGGACCAAAATGATCGCATTTTAATTATTTGGATGCAATTTAAATTAAGTAACATGTTAAACGATTTATCCTTCTATCAAACACGAATTTTCCCTGGATCAAATGTCCTATTTTAATTATGTAATTACTTTATATTTATTTCTAACGGGTGCAGCGGAGAAGTTAACAGAGGTATATTCTCTTCCGTCTTTCCTCCACTTGTGACTATCCCAAGAATAAATGTTGCTGATTTTGTTGCATTCCTGTATTTCGTGCCTGTATGAAAACTCTTTGCTCATTGTTCTCGTTCATCAGTCAAAGATGGGTTGGAAGGGTGTGTATACGTACAGTATGTCTGTGTATCCCTGCGGTTTATATTCGAGGCATAATGAAGTGCATCTCCTCTCGCTTCCTGATTCCACTTCCGATCTCTGTAGTTAATACGAAGCTATTTTGCGAGATCTTCCCTTATCCGCTCTTATCGATATACCCTCTCGATACTAAACAGCTATAATATAAGTTCCCATCAGTGTTCTCTACACAGGAACGGTTTTCATTAAGGACCGTCGTATCTAACTCGTAAACAAAGTCCGTCGCAAACTGCACTTAGTGCTTGTAGTCTTGTCTCTTTGTAAACTGAATTGTGATGAGATCTTTTAATTAATCTGTGCCCCGAGTTGTAACATTCACAGCTATAAACCCAGCGGACTTGAACTAAATACAGGGACACCATTTTATTTTTACTTCAATTTTTATTGCACCTGAGTTTTTTAATGTACTTCACTCCCACTCCTTCTAGTAGTAAACTTCCACACGTCCTCCACACAGAACCAAGACCGCATTTAGGCCTACAGTCAAAGTCGCCTTACGGCAGCGGTGGCGAAAATGTAATCGTGCGCCGAGCCACTGTGTAACCTGCAACGTGCATAGCACCTATGGAGAGAGGCTGAACACCCGAAGGGGAAGTGAAGCAACTGTCTGACTTATTAACGGATTTTCATTCTCCTTACGTCGAGCACTTAAATATAATTTTATACAGTATAAGGTTACGAACTAATGTTTAGTACGTGTAACGAAGAAAGAAATGAATAAGAAAACATAGGACACAATGTCATTATCACAACCTAAAATTAACGATCTTCAGAATGTCTCTGCCACAGAGTTTAAAAATCAGGAAATACTGTATGTCACTTGCTGCCAGTCGTAGTTGATCACGAAGGTATTTGTCTGTCAGTCGTGATCTAAATTTGGTTTTTACTGTTTTCATTGTTGAAAATAATTTTTCACAAACGTAAGTTCCAGCGAACATGGCTTCAACGGAGCAAGCGAAAGAACGAAGCTTCGGAAATTTATTTTTTGACAAAGATTTCAAAAGTTCAACAATTGCCAAGTCCTTACAAGCATCTAGCTTTCTTCTAACATCACATTGTAAGTAAATCTGTGAGTTTAAATTGAAGGTCTAGCCGCATTATTCGTACATCTGCTGAAAAAGGATCGACGTACAGAGATAATAACAATAATAATAATAATAATAATAATAATAATAATAATAATAATAATAACACTTAACCATTTAATCTTTCATGAGTGACGTGTACAATAGTATAATCCCGTTTTATGTTATACAGGGACATCATTTTTACTTGCATTTTTATTGTACCTGCATTTCTGAATGTACTTCACTCCCACCCCTTCACTAATGTCCTTGCTCCCGTCAGACACACAAACTTACGGCCGGTGTTGCATTCGAAGTCTTCAAGCAGTGTATAGTGTGTTTCAGAAATGTGGTTGCGTTTTCTATAGAAGAAAGAACCTATATTAATAATATCATACTAAAAAATTATGTTCAAGAAATGATAAATTCAATTTCAGAGAATATGCTTCAAAATGTTTTTATTATATGCGTAAAGAATTGAAGCCTTCATTGTAATGAACGGCAACCATTTTCAGCAACTAGTTTAAAAATTCAGATTAGCTTATTTTGAATTGAGGTGGCTAGAAGCAAAGGAATGCTAGTGACATTTTTAATAACATGAGTTAAGTGCATCCAGTGTAAGCTAAAGTATCTAAAATTTTAGTGGCAAAGGGATATTTTAATCGCATCACATATTAAAATTTAAATAAAAATTTCACCGATTTTACGAAAGCTTAAATATTTAAACCCCATTTTCTCAAAAGTAACTTAAGTGCACTTACAGCCCTTTACTTATGACCCCTTCAATTTAAGTGCACTCTCTATATTGTATGTTAACATCAATAATTAATATGCTAAATAAAGTAGATATTACATAACGAACATAGCCACCTGAAAAGTTGAGTTTTTGAAAAAATAATGTTACTACTCTGCTGTATTTTGATCAATTCCGTAAAAGTGACGATCAAACTGAAAATCGTAATATCGTATTTCCCTACAACATAAATGGATACACTACTTTTCTCTCCTCCTATACCTAGTAAAATGATTTGTTTACATATTGCACTAGTAACATCAAACTCCCGTATTGGAAGGGGGCAACAGTGTTTCCGAGTATAGCCAGGTTAATGTTAAAAATGTTGGTAAAAATAATGTGTTGTCTCTGTACAACCGTTTCCTCGTAATACTTGTGAACAAATCATACATTTAATATTCTCATCATATTGGCAAAAAAAAAAAAAACGCGTCCTCTCATCCTGCTTGAAACTTTTTTATTTTGTAGAGGTACATGGTTTCGAGAGAGACATTGCGACGATACGCCACTCGCAGCTCAGAGGCAAATACAAATGGAACGGAGTTTGACTCCAGTGAGTGAGAGGGTGGGGGTTAGGGGAGGTAGGAAGCACAGCTATCATTGCGAGCCACAATGTGCTCCCGAGTCGCATTTTCGCCACTGCTGCTTACGGTCAGAGTATACTGTACTGAGTGAGTGAGTACCTATAGTACGTTCCATAAATATGGTCGTATTTTCCACTGAATAAAGTACATTCATTATTTAAACATATTTCCGCACATTTACTGTGTCCGTTTGCTTACGTCGCTTCCCGGTCTCCTCCACCCGCTTCTAATGGCCCCTCTGTAAAGGTTAGTGGCTGGACTCTCTTAGATATTTACTGAAAACATTTTCTCCTTAGTAATTAGACGTCTACGTAATATTTTCGTTTCTCGAGCTAAAAATGCGATTTTTATAAACGTTAATAAAACCTTAAAATTCGAACCGATTGTGCTAATTCTTTCAGAAAGTGTTTAATACGCGTGTCTACACCGGTTTCTATCATTGGTTTCGATTTTATATCCAAAGAACAAGTTTATTAAAATTTAGATTCTGCGGGATTTTAAGGCATATAAACATGAATAAAATAATTTAAATAATTGCTCTCGTTAGGTAACTGACTTTGATATGATTTTCGTCCCCTTTCTACGACTCTGCGACATAACCACTTGGACGGACAGTAGATAGCATGTCTGGATAAATTTATCTGTGCGGATCGGGCAGAAGTGAAGATTGAATTTACAGTACGTAAGGTACAGTAGAGCATCTATTATTCGAATACCGATCAACCGAAACATCGGTTAACCGAAAGCGTTCCAGTCAACAAATTCAAATTTGCGCCCGCGCCATGTAGAAATTTTGCTAGCGCTATTTGTGAGATTTAGCTGCAAAAAAAGAAAAACGAGTCTCAGCCCCGAAGTAAAAAGAGATTGGACTTCTTTTCCTAAAATGTAGGCCTAATTTAATGACCATTTTGATCTTGTCAAACTAGGCTAGTCAGTTCTCTGTCTTATTTGAAAGACGTGTGATACAAAATATATACTGTATGTACAATTTTGTATTTCATATCAGTGTTTCTTTGTTTCATACCGCTCCTAGGACACCGGTACAATTTGTTTTCGTAAATGATCGGTTATCCGAAAAATCAGTTATCCAAACACCACCCGTCCCCAATTTTTTCGGATAATCGATGCTCTACTGTACTCTGTTATAGAGTAGGTACAGAGTTAATTCAATAGTTCTAAATATTATAGTTACTATACGTGAACTTAGGGAAATCTATGCCCCTTAAGCTGTTATTTTCTTTATTCCTCAACTTTCCCTCATCTCTCTGTCTTTGCTTCTTCCTTAGCCTATTGCCTTCCTTTTCTTAATCCTCTTCTGTCTCATGTCTAGTTTATCTGCTGTATCCTCTCCTAATTATTTTACGTCAAATTTCTTGATCATTCTCTACTATCCTACTTCGTATCACTTTATTTCTCCTCGTCTCTCTACTCCACTAATTTTCCTGTCTCTACTTTATTTTAATTTCTCTCTGCTCTACTAATTTTTCTGTCTCTACTCTATTTTAATTTGTCTCTACTCCACTAATTTTTCTGTCCCTACTCTGTTTCAATTTGTCTCTCTTCACTAATTTTCTTGTCTGTACTCTTTTTTTAATTTGCCTCTCTTCTCCACTAATTTTCCTGTCTGTACCCTATTTTAATTTGTCCCTTTACTCCACTAATTTTCTTGTCTCTACTCTATATTAATTTGTCTCTCTTCTCCACTAATTTTTCTGTCTCCATTCTATTTAATTTGTCTCCCTACTCCACTAATTTACCTGTCTATATTCTATTTTAATTTGTCTCTCTACTCCACAAATTTTCCAGTCTCTACTCTGTTTTAATTTGTCTTTCTACTTCATTAATTTTCCTGTCTCTACTCTATTTTAATTTGTCTTTCTACTTCACTAATTTTCCTGTCTCTACTCTATTTTAATTTCTCTCTCTACTCCACTAATTTTCCTGTCTATACTCTATTTTAATTTGCCTCTCTACTCCACAAATTTTCCTGTCTCTACTCTGTTTTAATTTGTCTTTCTACTTCACTAATTTTCCTGTCTCTACCCTATATTAATTTATCTCTCTTCACCACTAAATTTCCTGTCTCCATTCTATTTAATTTGTCTCTCTACTCCACTAATTTTCCTGTCTATACTCTATTTTAATTTGTCCCTCTACTCCACTAATTTTCCAGTCTTTACTCTATTTGAGTTTGTCACCCTATTCCACTAATTTTCCTGTCTCTACTCTATTTGATTATCTCTCTCTGCTCTCATAGTTTGTCTCTAATGTGTTTTATTTTCTCTCCTCTCTCTACTGCCTCCCTATTTCTCCTTTCTCTACTCGGTTTTTTTCTCTCTACTCATCTTATTATGTCTCTACTCTATTTTATTTTCTGTCTGTGCTCTTCCACTTTTTTCTCTCCGATGAATTTCAACTTAACTCTCTACTCTACTATTCTTCTGTCTCTATTTATCTCTCTCTCTACTATCCTACTGTTTCTGTCTCTTTCTTCTTGTTCTTATGTCCCAAATCGTTCTTTTCTATGTGTATATTTTGTTCTTCTTTCGTTACTTCTTGTTGCTCTGTCTCCGCGTCGGCCTGGGTAGCGCAGTCGGTATAGCGCTGGCCTTCTGTGCCCGAGGTTGCGGGTTCGATCCCGGCCCAGGTCGATAGCATTTACTGTCACAGGCTCATGTCAGTACTTTTACTGGCATATAAAAGAACTCCTGCGGGACAAAATTCCGGCACACCGGAAACGCTGATATAATCTCGGCAGTTGCGAGCGTCGTAGAATAAAGCATAATTTTTTCTTACTCCACACTCTGTCATTCTGTGCTCTTTCTTCTCTTTTGTTCTTTATACTTTTATGTACTGTGCTTCTTTCTTCTTTCTCCACTTGTCTATTATTCTTGATAGTCTTCCTTTACATCTTAGGATCTAAATTTATTTCCCTTTGGCCTCCCGCTGTTTCTAATGTTTTTTGTCTCTGTTTCTCGTCTTCTGTTTTAGTTTTTCTTCCGTTCTCCTTTTCCTTTCTCATTTCTCCCTACTCTTCACTATACAATGAAGTGGTACAGCATTTCTCCTCACTGTAACTTGTATCTTTCTTATTTCTGTTTCTTTTAGTTATAATGACGCCGAATTCCCGATCTCTGCACCCGCCGGCGTACCCTCCACCCTTCACCCATCGCTAGGTATGCGTGCGTGAAAACGAAATGCCTTGCGCATAGTCGTGACATATTGATTCCACACATTCTTTTAGATGGGCGTTGTCGAGTCGTTGCACCTGATCGTATCTGACCCATGTCGCTAGGCTGAAAGAACACAATAATAGGGAAACGTTCACACCACAAAACTAACTACTTAGCAAAAGACCAGTCGCAGTACTTTTAGAATGAAATGCAGTTACACTTCCCACATGATTCAAAGCCTTTTAACGGATGTTAGAACTAAGGGATAATAAACTTGACCTACTTCGTTGAGATATTTTATAAGTGAGATATTCGATAAGAGTGAAATCTTATCAACAGTAATCTCACTAGACGTTTTGATTTATCTAGAGAAAATCAAAACTCGAGTGGGATTTAATTGACTATTACACGATTAGAAGAAAGTATATAAAGATTAGAAGTAACGAAGTACTCCAATACAATAATACAACTGTCTTCAAATGTATAATTGTACCATCTCAACATTACAAATATTACGCTAGATGCATGCTAGATGGCAATAGTGAGCAATGCCTTCTCTTAGAGAAGTTCTCGATCTATTATACACGATGGCAATGTTACTAGTCAAGAAGGCTTTGTTGATTCAGTTTCATTTTTATTAAAATGCAACATTCCACTTCAATTATCCGAATCCCAGTAATCGTCACTTGACAGATGATTTTCAATAAATCTGAATATTAAACAATCTCTGATACGTGACTATCCATAATATCATATAGCAGATGCTATAACATAACCTAACTAATATACACAAGTGTTAGAAAAGTTTTAATTAACGACGATGACATAAAAAAACATGAATAATTTTAAAAGGAATAATTATTGAATGTACAATTTTCAAATTTGAATGTGGTTGGTGGTTCAATTGATGTTATATTGGACGTGTGCGTAGTAGAAGTGGAACTCGTTGATTTAGGCCTACATGGTGTATTCAACTTATTCAGGATTTCCGAATTGTGCTCTTCATTTATTTGTAAATCGGATTTCAGAAGATGCATCGGTATGATCAGTGATTTTTATTAATTCTTGTTCTTGAATGCCAATGCGAGTCATATTTGAAACTGCTGTGCATCGACTGGAGTGGTTTGTAATTATATATATATATATATATATATATATATATATATATATATATATATATTGACGTCCAGACCAGCGCAGTTTCAAATGTTGGCGAACAAAGAAACAAATGCCATGGACGCGATAAAATTAAACAAATGCTAGGGACGCGATAAAATTGTGCGATAAGCAGCCATGATTGGTTGAAATACTTCCTTTCGTACCGTTTTATTGGTCAAAAGTAGTATGACGTAGTAAGAGTGTAATAGTCAAATAAAGAATTGAGCTGACAATGATTTTCAAATAATTTGTTTCCAGTATTAAAAGTGAAGGAAGCACGATATCAATTATGTAGATTTCACAACATTGTAATTAACAGATGTAGGTAATTTTCGAGAATATAGGATGATTCATG
Source organism: Periplaneta americana (assembly GCF_040183065.1). Classification (NCBI taxonomy): domain Eukaryota; kingdom Metazoa; phylum Arthropoda; class Insecta; order Blattodea; family Blattidae; genus Periplaneta; species Periplaneta americana. Next base: position 140,585,564 of record NC_091127.1, read on the forward strand.
AGGAAAGGTAAAAAATTTAGGATACGATATCTTAGGCCATTTTGAGTGAAAAAGTTCATATGAACATAGGTCCGTTTTCGAACGATGGCAGAGCTAGATGCATTTTTCTTTATAAAACGTCTCGCCCCAATGTGAATCAGACGTTATCATATGCTGCTGATGTGAGACGAGGCGTGAGACAAGGTCAAGGTCGCAATGAATGACGTAACATTGGAATCTGCATTGTGAACGATGTAAATACGAGGAAGAAACCGGGTGGTGGGGCATTACAAATGTCCAATCCCCTGCACTTGTCCGATGTAATGACACAGAACCCCCAGATAACACAAATAGCCTACACTATCATCAATTCACAGAAGTCCAGTCAGCTACCTACAATACAGTAGTTATACAGTTACAGTTATCGGATGTGTTAAGTTGTGTTTTTCAAGATGCCTTATAAATTTTCGACTACAGAATACGCCGATATTGTGTATGTTTATGGTTTGTGCGATGGAAGTTCCTTGCGTGCCGTCGCTGAATATGAACGACGCTTTACGAACAGAAGGGTACCAATCGAAGAGTTCTTACTGTCTATGGGATTGGATGAAACACTTGGTATAGCAAAGGAAGGGGGAAACGAGAGAGGCGCTAATCTACCGTATTTTGGATGCGCCAAAGTGAACAGTTACGTACAACTCTCCCGCTCGATGAGCGCCATTCACGCCCGAGCGTAACAGTGCATTGAAGCAGAAGAAGGTACCTTTGAAAATGTGCGAAAACATCGACCCCGACGTCTAGATTATTAGGTATGTATGCATACATGAATATAAACTTTAAATTTGTCCGTTATTTGTCTCTAAATGCGAGTTAGTAAAATGGAATCTTAGACATTTTTACGATGAAAGAGTAATGGAACGGAGAAAAATTCTCTCCGGCGCTGGGATTTGAACCCGGGTTTTCAGCTCTACGTGCTGATGCTTTGTCCACTAAGCCACACCGGATACCCACCCCGGCGTCGGACAGAATCGTCTCAGATTAAGTTCCAACTCTTGGGTTCCCTCTAGTGGCCCCCCTCTGCACTACGTCATAGATGTCTATGAACTTAGGACTGAAGTCCATACATGTGCTGAGGTACACTCGTTATGAGTGACTAGTTGGCAGGGATCTGACGGAATAAGCGCCGTCTTAAACCACGAAGTGATTTACGCATATCATATATATTATTTTAATGTACCGAACTACATATGATATTTCCATGCTGATATTCTGCATCACCATACGATGAAAGAGTAATGGAACGGAGAAAAATTCTCTCCGGCTCTGGGATTTGAACCCGGGTTTTCAGCTCTACGTGCTGATGCTTTGTCCACTAAGCCACATCGGATACCCACCCCGGCGTCGGAAAGAATCATCTCAGATTAAGTTCCAACTCTTGGGTTCCCTCTAGTGGCCCCCCTCTGCACTACGTCATAGATGTCTATGAACGTAGGACTGAAGTCCACACATGTGCTGAGGTACACTCGTTATGAGTGACTAGTTTGCAGGGATCCGACGGAATAAGCGCCGTCTTAAATCACGAAGTGATTTACGCATATCATATATATTATTTTAATGTACCGAAACACATATGATATTTCCATGCAGATATTCTGCATCGTCATACGATGAAAGAGTAATGGAACGGAGAAAAATTCTCTCCGGAGCTGGGATTTGAACCCGGGTTTTCAGCTGTACGTGCTGATGCTTTGTCCACTAAGCCACACCGGATACCCACCCCGGCGTCGGGCAGAATCGTCTCAGATTTAGTTCCAACTCTTGGGTTCCCTCTAGTAGCCACCCTCTGCACTACCTCATAGAAGTTTTTGTGAAATCAAAGAACCAAATCTCCGTAACCGTTCGAAAACGGACCTATATTCATATGAACTTTTTGACTCGGAATGACTTCAGAATTCATATCCTAAATTTTTTACCTTTCCTCGTGAATCACTATGTATATTTCGCTACAATATTATTATTAAGTTCTTATTTATCAGAATATTAACTTTGTAGCACGTATAGACGAATCTAGAAATGCATATAGAGTGTTAGTTGGGAGGCCGGAGGTAAAAGATCTTTGGGGAGACCGAGATGTAGATGGGAAGATAATATTAAAATGGATTTCAGGGAGGTCGGATATGATGGTAGAGACTGGATTAATCTTGCTTAGGATAGGGACAGATGGCGGGCTTATGTGAGGGCGGCAATGAACCACGGGTTTCTTAAAAGCCAGTAAGTAAGTATATACTGTATATATAATGTACAATACACAGTGTATATTATACACTTATTCATATTGAAGACATTTTTGTTTGCAGAATATAATGTGACTATGTCTACAATATTTACGATGAATCTGTTACCGCATTCTTTACTTACGTACAATGATATCAATCTTCTTTTTATCTACAATTATTTCCCGAGACGTAGATGGGAAGATAATATTAAATGGATTTGAGGGAGGTGTGATATTATGGTAGAGGCTGGATTAATCTTACTCAGGATAGGGACCAATGGCGGGGTTATGTGAGGGCGGCAGTGAACCTCCGGGTTCCTTAAAAGCCAGTAAGTAAATAAGTATATACTGTATATATAATTTACAATATACACTCATTCATATTGAATACAACATTTTTTGTTTCCAGAATGAAGTGTGAGTATTTTTTCAACATTTACGATGAATCTGTTACCGCAGTCTTTACTTTCCTTCATTGATATTTATTTATTTTATTTTATTGGGTTATTTTACGACGCTGTATCAACATCTAGGTTATTTAGCGTCTGAATGAGATCAAGGTGATAATGCCGGTGAAATGAGTCCGGGGTCCAACACCGAAAGTTACCCAGCATTTGCTCGTATTGGGTTGAGGGAAAACCCCGGAAAAAACCTCAACCAGATAACTTGCCCCGACCGGGATTCGAACCCGGGCCACCTGGTTTCGCGGCCAGACGCGCTGACCGTTACTCCACAGGTGTGGACTTCATTGATATCAATCTTCTATTTATCTGCAACTATTTCCCGAGACGTAGATGGGAAGATAATATTAAAATGGATTTGAGGGAGGTGGGATATGATGGTAGAGGCTGGATTAATCTTGCTCAGGATAGGAACCAATGGCGGGCTAATGTGAGGGCGGCAATGAACCTGCAGGTTCCTTAAAAGCCAGTAAGTAAATATTAACTTTGTATAAAGATCCGAAGATTGAACATGGATATGCACTAGTTACATAAATTACTATTAAGATGTTATTTATTGTAATTTACCTATTTTTATTATACATTGAATCCTCACCCGACACGAGATCTCTTTCTTTCAGGGGAGTACTAGAATTTTTGTATATTTACGATAATAAAATTGTTTACAAGATACAAATTTACCAGTTTAAAAGTATGTAGATTTCTATATCTTTTTCTGTATCATTTTCATACATATCGTATTTATCCTACGACTTTCTTCGGTCAACTTCAATCATGATAAATGTATGTGGAAGTATTAGATTATGATAGTAATAATTATAATTATTTTATTTTATTTATTTATTATTAATATTTGTGTGCTGAACAACAGCCAGAGGCCAATTATAGTTCAGCACATTTGACAAATAGATGATATAAAGATACAAAAATATATAAATAATATCTTAAAACAAGAAAAAAGGTACATAAATAAAATTGAGAAAAATGAACAGTAAATACTAATCATCAAAATGAAACTATACTTTAAAAGGATCTAAATTATGCCCATGCTAATTGGCATATTTTATGCATCTACATACTTGAGAAAGTGATTTTCAATTTCTGTTATATATATATATTTTTTTTTTAATCTTAAACCCTTTGTGGGAATACGAAGGCTGATATTGTGTATGATAGACTCACAATCATTATCACCCTTGATAACTTTGCAAAAAAATTTATAATCAAGATTTTGACGTCTAGAATAAAGGCTACAACAGTTAAAATATTTACAGGTAGCCTCATAATTGATGTAAGAGGAATTCTTTATAAATCGAAAAGCACGTAAGGAAATAAATTTCCTTTGAATATTTTCCAATTTCACCGAATCAGTTGAACTATTGGAATTCCAGGCTACAGATGCATATTCAAGTTTAGATCGAACCAAAGTAAAGTATAGAATTAATAGAGACCCTGGAGTAGAAAAATAAGTTACAGATCTTATTAAACCAAGCAATCTTATGGAATGATTATAAATATATTGAACATGATCATGAAAATATAATTTAGAATCGAGTACTACACCAAGATCTTTAATAGAATTTTTCCTAATAATACAGATGTTATTAAGGAAATAATTAAATTTTATGGAAGTAGTTTTTCGTGAATGCGACATAACAAAAGTTTTTGTTTCATTAATTTTCATTCCATTATCGTCGGACCAAAGTTCAATATAGTTAATATCACTTTGACGAGTTTGGCAATCGGTAGGAATATTTATTGAGCGAATAATAATAACAACAATAATAATAGTAATAATAATAATGATAATAATAATAATAATAATAATAATAATAATAATAATAATAATAATAATAATGATAGAAAAATTAAATTGAAAACTCGGTAAAAATATTTTCTTATAACCGATTTCAAGCTACAATCACACATCCTTTCCCAGGTATCGAACTACGATCCTGTAGCTGTTTTAACGCGATAATAATCATCCAGAATGCAGAGTTATTCGCAACTGCACAAATACACGACCTCTTCACGTGAATGCCGCAGTACACCGAACATCCAGCGTGCTGCGGGCTGCATCCGGCTCGGAGATGATTCTTGTTCTCTTATAACACCGGATATTATGTTCACCCAAATCTAACTTCCCTGCTCGCTAGGTAGAATTTCAGAGAGCTTCTCTCTTTTCTGCACTTTTTCTCCATTTTCTTCCGCCTTTTACCTTGCGCTATGACCCTCCCAAAGGACTTGCTGGAAATGTATTCCGGGGTTCACAGCAGCGGATTGGCATGTTCCATATAATCATTATTATCTACGACTTCGTACTCGATAATGAAAAAACTAAGATATCGTTGGAGAGATGAAAGATTATCTCTTCTCTGATTACCGTCACAGATCACTTAGTCTAAAACGTGAAAGCTGATGATCATGATGATGATGATGATAAAAATAACGACGACGATAACAATGATAACAAAACGATCTGATTATTATAATGGAAAAAGACTATCCGAAATGGTTCAGTTACTTATTACTAGGCTTCGAGACTTCGGATCCGATAGAGCAGTTCAGTGGGAAATCTGCATAACTGCGTACTGAGTATAGTGGTAAAGCGTACAGTGGGTGGGGGTACTGTAGAATGAATACCAGCAAATACGCAGACGAAAACGCTCTGGATTTGAAAGTTCGGATGAATAATTTGGTTTTCATACAAACCTATTTTCAAACTGTGTCTGAAACTATTACACCGTTAGAAAAGTCAGATCAACATATGCCGGAAGCCATCAAATTACTTGAGGAAATGACACCGAGATTTAATGAGACACCAAGTATACCGGTTGCTGAACGTGTGAAACAGAAGTGTAAATCAATTTTATGTAAAAATAACGGATAAAGAACATTGTGTAATATAAACAGCAAATTAGTGGACATAGAGTCACCCGAGAATGAAGGACTGTCTCTTAGAGACTACAGTGATTTTAGGTTTTTTCGTTTTGCTCCTATAAAGTCATGAGACGTAGAGCGCATCTTTTCACAGTACAAACTGTGTTTGGTATACAACTGAAAAAGATTTACGTTTGAGACACTGAAAATGTATTTTGTAGTACATTGCAATTCGGTACTGTAACTGCACTTCCTAAGACGACCAATAGGATAAATGAAGAAATTAAAATTGCTACATGTTTATTTCCATCATTAACACTGTGCATAATTAAACACAAATCTTTATAAAAGACAGTAGAATAAATGCTTTTCAAATTCTTTTGACATTGTCATTGTGTAATGTATATTTACTTTCAGAATGTACATATGTGTGCGTTCCCCATACTACCGTACTCTATTCTAAATAGCAACGTTGTTACCTCAACACATCTACCTTTCACTACCTGCAGCGAGTCAACAACCTATAGTACATGCACAGTAAACTTATTGTATCGGGTCCAAAGTCTCGAAGCCTGCTTATTACTTACTTACAAATGGCTTTTAAGGAACCCACAGTTTCATAGTCGCCCTCACATAAGACCGCCGTCGGTCCGTATCCTGGGCAAGATTAATCCACTCTCTATTATCATATCCAATCTCCTTCAAATCCATTTTAATATTATCCTCCCATCTACGTCTCGGCATGCCAAGGGTCTTTTTCCCTCCGGCCTCCCAACTAACACTCTATATGCATTTCTGGATTCCCCCATACGTGCCCATCTCAAACGTCTGGATTTAATTTTCCTAATTATGTCAGGTGAAGAATACAATGCGTGCAGTTCTGCGTTGTGTAACTATCTCCATTCTCCAGTAAGATCATCCCTCTAAGCCCCAACTGTTTTCCTAATAACCTTATTCTCAAACACCCTTAATCTCTGTCCTCTCTCAAAGTGACAGTCTAAATTTCACAACCATAAATAATATAAGTGTTTTATAAATTCTGACTTTTAGATTTTTTGACAGCAGACTAGATGACAAAAGCTTCTCAACAGAATAATAACAGGCATTACCCACATTTATTTTGCGCTTAATTTCCTCCCTAGTGCCATTTATATTTGTTACTGTTGCTCCAAGATATTTGAATTTTTTCACCTCTTCGAAGGATAAATCTCCAGTTTTTATAGTATTTCCATTTTGTACAATATTCTGGTAATATTTATTTAGAACAACAATTGCCATACATAATCATAGAGACTTTCATGAGTCGATACTGCTAATAAAGGGCTACCACTATGTGTCAAATATGGGATACGTAGCCCATATTACCAGCACGTTAACACGTCCCGTATTTTCAATATCGTGATTTGCGTTATTTGTTACAGAATATTGTCTTTGATGTGACACAGGTTTCCTATTTATGTTTCTTTTATTTTTTCCAATTTTATTTTCAAATTTTTGTGCTAGCCCATACTTAGACTCAATACCTATAGACGACCAATTCGTATTTCTTTCAAAAAGTAATTATATGCAAATATCTATTGCAACTATTGACCTTTAAGACTGGAAAAATTGTACTTTGTATGTCAATAAAGATTTCCGAGCAACATGCCACACCATTTTCCATTATTATGAGGAAAAAAAATGGTAGCCCATATTTTCACCTTCTCCTATAATAATAATAATAATAATAATGATAATAATAATAATAATAATAATAATAATAATAATAATAATAATAATAAGCGCGACCATTATAATATTTCAATTAAATTATTATGATGAGAAATAAGGAAAAACAAATTGAAGAATAAACACGTCTTGATTCATTATATTCTGCATTTAGGTTATTTCGCGTCTGAATGAGGTGAAGGTGATAATGCCGGTGAAATGAATCCGGTGAATGAAATGAAGCATTTGATTATATTGGGTTGAGGAAAAACTCCGGAAAACCAGGTAACTTGCCCCGACCGGGAATCGAACCCTGGTTTCGAGGCCAGACGCGCTAAACTTTACTCCACAGGTATGGACTCAAACTGTCAATGGTTAGATAATAAACATGCAATATATATATATATATATATATATATATATATATATATATATGAACACTTTACTTTTTATTTATTTGTCAATATATTTAGCACCTCGGGAATTTAAGTTCGGTTTAATGTTGACATATTTAGGCTTCAATGCCTCCCTTAAGCATGTTTTATTGAACCAGATTTTTTAAATTAAAAGGTCTATTTTAAGACGCACGTCGTAGTAAAGATTGACCAGTTTTTCTTCTTCGCTAGCTTCCATATTTAACTCACACATGTAAGGTATTGTATGTTTATTATCTAACCCATGAACACTGTTTAATTGACCTTACATGTGTGAGTTAAATATGGCAGCTAGTGAAGAAGAAAAACTGGTCAATCTTTACTACGACGTGCGTCTTCAAATAGAACTTTTAAATAAAAAAATCTGGTTCAAGTAAAGTGTTCATACAACTGTGTTGTATGTTTATTATCTAACCCATGAACACTGTTTAATTGACCTTACATGTGTGAGTTAAATATGGCAGCTAGTGAAGAAGAAAAACTGGTCAATCTTTACTACGACAGTAAAGTGTTCATACAACTGTGTTTTATATATATATATATATATATATATATATATATATATATTGTATGTTTATTATCTGACCCATGAACACTGTTTAATTGACCTTACATGTGTGTGTCAATGGTTATTTTGTTACATTGATGTAAGTATTTGTTACATATGACTCTTTCTGCATTCATAATGTTGATGAACTGGTATCATAACTTTTGCTAATAACAATGAATTTCCGTTATGTAGTTTAGACCCTAATGTCTATTAGAACTGTTTTCCTTGCTACCCTACGGGATAGCGCCTTCCAGTGTTGACAGGACCGGCAATAAAGTCGCAGAAGCACTAACCGTCAGGTCTGCCCCTCTTCATTTTTATTCTCTATATAAACATTCTCCGCCAGAGCTCTGCGTTCCTCCTCTAAGCCGACCTGCACTTTTTATTTCTCCTTGCATGGGCCCTCCTTCCACGGCGAAGGCTTTCTCACTCACCTGGAAAAGTAAGGAAATGGAGTATTTGTCTCAAACGTCAAAGGGAAAGAGCATTTTCCTCTCGTCTTAGTGCGAGATCAAAGCGAGCGGGAGGCCCTACTGTCTGCTACTTAAATGTATTATAATAGTTGAAAGGCATCCTGGGACACAACGAGGAGTGCACTCGGGGATGGGGCAAATTAAATATAGAAACACATCCCGCAAAAACGCATATTAATAATGCAGAGAAAGTATGCAGAGATGGATTCGCTGTTTGCAGAGCAAGTTGCTTGAAGTATTGCCGGTACATTTCGTAGAACTTATTTCCTTCACTAAGTGTTGCTTTTAACTTTTTTTTTTTAGGATTACGACAGAAGATACACTTCTGCTCTCTACCTTTAAGTGTGTATGGAGAATTTACTTCAGCTTCTTGCTTGTATGTTTATTAGAGGAGAAAAATTCGCCCCGGCGCCGGGGATCGAAACCTGATCCTTGGTTCTACGTACCAAGCGCTCTAACCACTGAGCTACGCCGAAGTTCAATCCACAGCACCAGATCGAATCCCTCTCTAGTGTTTTTTTTTTTTCGTTTGTGGACTTATTCCATGTTCTACATTATGTTGGTATATTATATTATATTATGAAGTAAGAACATTTATTGATACACAATTATAGAGACTTGTGTACACAAGATCCTTCGCACGAGCTCGTACAGCCATTCGTGCTATAACAATGCACAATTTATTACTCTTCAAAGAAAACAAAAATTATACTACTAATAATAAAATAGTAAAACAACATTTATTGTTACTACTACCGTTATCATTAATTATCACAATTACAACTAATCTAACTTCATACCAAATTTAACAAAAATATTAAAAATAAAAAAGTAAGATATGAAAGAAAAAAAAACATACCAGTGAAACATATATACAGGTGTTACTAACTTTCAGGTATGATGGGGAAGGACACATGTATCAATTTGAGATAAGGAACCCTGGTCCGGAAATGACTGAGTCGAAAGTTATAAGCAAAAATAGTTGTGTAAAAGGTAAAAGGTATCCCCGTAACATGCCATGAAGGCACTTGGGGGCATGGAGGTAGAGCCCCATGCTTTCCATGACCTCGGCACTAGAATGAGGTGGTGTGGTCGGCACCACGCTCTGACCGCCTTTTACCCCCGGGAAAGACCCGGTACTCAATTTTATAGAAGGCTGAGTGAACCTTGGGGCCGTTCTGAAAGTTTGGCAACGAGAAAAAATCCTGTCACCACCTGGGATCGAACCCCGGAAGGAAATGAAATTGTAATTTGACACGACGTGCCCTCCTTCGCTTAACCTTTGGAACAGTCGTGGAAAGATGGTATGGGCCGGATGTTTCCTACGTGGATACTTGGCCCGATACAATCCGCTTTTATATTATATATATATATATATATATATATATATATATATATATATATGTTTTCTGTGTGTAATATATTCTACGTACTTAGATATGTACTTGCATGTGATATAATTGTCTGTTTGTTATAGGTTATATGTATTCGTTAGTAATATCTGTGTACTTATTTGTATCTGAAATGTATTTAATTATAGGCTAACCTTAATACACCTTATGGTAAAATGGAGTTCAATAGATATGGATATTTAAAAAAATGGTTGCTCTTCATCTGGTCACACGCACTTTTTACTAATAATGCACCGAAAAAATTATGATATACAATTTTAAACGTGCCGGGTTTACAGATGTTTGCTAGTCTACTTGCTCGTTGTAGTAGCATCGTCCAGAGTCAAAACAACAATTTTTATAAGATTCTTATTTTTTTTAGTAGCATTTTTTTCACTTTACAGAATATCACTTGCACTACAGTTCTGACTGTAGAGAGTTGAAATTTTGTACATATTATTTTATATAGTTGATCATTATAATTTGGGGCGCATTTTGTTTGAATAATTGATTTAGTGTCTTTTAGGCCCTCTAATCATGAAAATGTGTTTTTTATTGACGTTCTGTGAACTATGAATGTAAAAATTCTTATTCACTTAACGAAACCTCTGATAAAACTGTGCCTAACCAAACTTTGTTATAAAATGAATTAGGAATGTCTGTGCAAAGTTTCTGTGTCCAGTGATAAAAATTGTTCCATAAGGAATAATTAATCGACCCGATGGTTTAGTAATTAATTAAATTATGCATAACTGTAAAAGTGATTAACATAGAAGTATAAAATTTTAAATCCTTGCTGTTGTTAGCATTATAAATAACTTATCAAAGTTTGATTTTTTATATCTTCAATGGTTTTGGAAATAGAATTTTCAGTAAAGTGTTTCCTTAAGAGAAGATGTGACTGAAAGCCACCCATACGACCATGTCTTTTAAATATTATATTTCAGGTTACCCATTATCTAATTCGATTTAGTAAAGTATATCGGGAGGGAAGTCGGTATAAAATAATTACATTTGATTGTATTAACTGCAATTAAACCTTTCGAAATTACAATGATGAACCTTTATTAGGTTACATTAATATTGTGGTAAATAGAGTCAATTTAATAGTATATCAAGTGGCAATATTGAAGTAGCACGTTAATATTGTTTAAATGTATTTAAATATGGGCCTATGTGAAGTATCATTGTTAAATTATCTGCGTTTGTGTTTATGAATAACTTGTGTTGGACTCGCTCGTACATATGTTTCATTGAGTGGTTATAAATGAATTTAATGTATAGAGTTAATGTAAGGTAAAGCAACTGACATAGTTGAAATTTATATAACTTCCGAAGAAATTCAGCAATGGGGATTAATTAAATGGATATAAAGTATGCTAGGAATAAGATTTAGTATGTTAAATGTTATGTTTTATTTAACGACGCCCGCAACTGCAGAGGTTATATCAGCGTCGCCGGATGTGCCGGAATTTTGTCCCGCAGGAGTTCTTTTACATGCCAGTAAATCTACTGACATGAGCCTGTCGCATTTAAGCACACTTAAATGCCATCGACCTGGCCCGGGATCGAACCCGCAACCGTGGGCATAGAAGGCCAGCGCTATACCAACTTGCCAACCAGGTCGATAAGATTTAGTATATGCGCCCGTTGTCCACATCTGATAAATAATTATTGAGTATTGACTCTCACCATTAAGAGTAAAGACGGCCTCATCTGTACAGAATATTGGAGATAGTAATTCCTGTTTAAATTCGGTGTGAGATAATACACGTAATGAAAAGTTGTGTCTCTTTTCATAATTAACTTCCTTCAATTGAAACACAATTTGTAGTTTATATGTATTCATTTTCAGAATTTCAGAAAGAGATTTACAAGAATTTGCTCAACACATTAGCACTGCTGACTGATGACGAGTTTCTTGTAGGTTATTTTATTCTGTTTACTTAATTTACACAATGTTTGACAAGCTATATTGAAATTATGTATGTAATAATGTATGTATATATGTATGTATGTATTTATTTTTAATTTTTTAAATATTAGTTGAACGGCATGTCCCATTACAATAAAGGTAATTCTACATGCCTTGCTACCTGTGTGTTTACAATACAACACATTATGTCTCGTTTCTGTCACTCTCTAGGCGTATGTAGATCTGTTATTCTGTTGTGAAAATTGAGTCTTTCATTATATCTATTGCCTACTCGTATCTATCCTAGATTAAATTATCCTAAGTTTACTCGTCTAAATTTATAACATTGACATAATTTATGAATGTATGCACATGTTCTTGCATTATTTTAGGCTTTGTGAAAGTCCACTTGCCAGTTTTCCTTAACATTTCCCGCTGGAACGCTAGTCTTTCTTTGTCCAATTTCGGGCACTCGAAAAGGAGGTGGTCGACGGTCTGTTCCTCTGCTCCACACGCACACGACGGGTTGTCCCTCAGCTTGAATCTGTATAAGTAAGCACCGGTTTTTCAATGTCCAGTTAGAGAAGTTGTGACCTTTCCATTAAGTGGAATGTTAACGTGTAACCTCTCTTTTATACTGGGGAAAAACGATTTTGTCACTGCACCATTTTTCGTGTTTTGCCACTCACTTTCCCACTTAACCACACTTTCTTCTTGAAGTTCCCGCATGATGTCGCTGACTGGTATCCTGTCGAAGCTCACTGGTAACTTGTAGTTGCTTGCTGCCTGCTTTGCCAAGTGGTCGGCATGTATGTATGTATGTATGTATGTATGTATGTATGTATGTATGTATGTATGTATGTATTGTCCATATTTCACGAGAAGATACCTGCGAGGGGGTATGATCCTTGAGGGGCAAGAGGAGAAGGTCAACTAGTAACTCTGTTCCTCTGAAGGAGCAAGTGGATGGGGATGGGTCATTGGCTGGCTGGGACAAACAAGGTTTAGTCACTGGCCGGCTGCTTCCATGTTGGGGAGGTGGTTGTAAGAGAAGGGTAAAAACTCGCATTCCTAGCTCGGATCTTCTCCTGAAGTGCGGACTGTATGTATGTATGTATGTATGGATGTATGTATGTATGTATGTATGTATGTATGTATGTATGTATGTATGTATGTATGTGTGTGTGTATGTATGTATGTATGTATGTATGTATGTATGTATGTATGTATGTATGTATGTAATGTTATGTATGTATGTATGTATCCAGTGCCTACCCATTTCACTTTACGTGATTCGGGTTCCGCATATTGCGGATAGATGACAAGACTGTGACCAATTTTTCTAGTTGTACACCACTTCGGCGGGCCACATTGTACATTAAGTGTATCTGTCGTGTACTAGGGTGAGTGTACGTGTAAGTGTAGTGTTTGGAATGAGTGAAATATTAAAAGCAGTATTTAAATTACGTTAAAATAAAAGAATGAAATGCTAAAACTATTACACACAAAACTGAACACAATAAATATTAAAACATAAAATTAAGTTAAATGAATTCACCTCAATATGGGCCACGCTTGTGTTTGGGGGTTGATATTACATTATAATAGGCAGAAAGAACAATAAGAAATGAAGAAATTTATTTTTATTTCGTTTATTATATTCCATAGATCTGTAAGTTGTGGAACGAGTCAAATGTTTACACGATTACAATAATTGAAGAGTCCACTGCAAGAATGATGGATGTCACTTTCTTGTCGAAAATGAATCAAGACCGTCAATGCATAGCTTAAGACATATAGAATGTACATAGAGAGTTACATGGCATTAACACTGATAGTCATTGTCCAGTAATGATCGGAAAATGACAGTTAAGATTTGAGCGCTAAGCATTTCAAACTTTCAATTGCTTCTCCTGCAAAATGTATTCCAAATGACATCTATCATTCTTGCAGTGGACTCTTCAATTGCAATTTTTTTTTACAATTTACATTTCAATTTTTTACCATTTTTGGCGAGATGTAGTGAGATGAAAAGAGGCCGAGGATTCGCCAACAGATTACCTGGCATTTGCCTTATGATTGGGAAAACCTCGGAAAAAACCCCAACCAGGTAATCAGACCAAACGGAGGTGAAGTGACGTGAGGCCAAAGACTCACCATAGACCAACCGGCATCAGTGACACGGCTAGAGAAAATCTCGGAAGAAACCAGTCAATCACACCAAACGGGAGATCCAACCAAAGTCTGAGCGCAACTCCGGATCAGCAGGCCAGTGAGTCTGCCGACTGAGCTACATCGATGGCTCTACTAAAAATATACAGTGCATAGCCAATCAGATTATTAAATTTACAAACTCAAACGATTATTCCATCAGCTGAGCTATAAAATATAATGCATAGGAAGTAAGTTAATTTCATTTAAAAGCATAAACAATTCAATAAGTTGAGATATACAGAAATGTATAATACATATCATGCAAATTACTTCAAATTACAAGCATAAACAATTCATCAATAGAGCTATACAGATTACTATTCAATTTAAAGCATATAAAATTCATCAGCCAAACTATACAAACAGATACAATACAAAGTAAACAGTTTAATTCAATTTACAAAATTGTACAATTCATATCAAGTAGATTAATTCAATTTATAATCATAAACATATATATCATATATCCAGTGTGGCTTAGTGGATACAGCGACAGCACGTAGAGCTAAAAACCCGGGTTCAAATCCCGGTGTCGGAGAGAATTTTTCCCTGTTCCATTCATCCATCATCATATGATGACGTAGAATTTCTGCACGGAAATATCATATGACTTCGGTATATCATAATAATATATGATAGGCGAATAATAATCACTTAGTGATTTAAGACGGCGCTTACTCCTCGGATCCCGGCCACTTAGTCACTCATAACGAGTGCACCTCTGCACATGTATGGACATTGTGCCACTGTCATACATCTATGAAGCAGTGCATGAGGGTAGGCCACTAGAGGGAACCCAAGAGGTGGAACTTAAACTGAGAGGATTCAGTCCGATATCGGGACGGGAATCCGGTGTGGCTTAGTGGATAGAGCGTCAGCACGTAGAGCTGAAAACCCGGGTTCAAATCCCGGTTCCTGAGAGAATTTTTCTCTGTTCCACTCAACCATCATCATATAATGAGGCAGAATTTCTGCACGGAAATATCATATGTACTTTGGTACAGCGTAATAATAATAATAATAATAATAATAATAATAATATACTCCATGATAACGTTTATTTTATTCTTTTGTCTTATTCTTAAAAGCTATTAGTCCTCAAAACTGACGACAGATGAATTTTGGAAAATAGGAAAATTATGTAAGAAAATTGACATTTCACTGAAAACTACAATTTTTCCGCATATCTTTGGATTAGAAGCATCAAAATGAGGGGTCATTCATTAAAATCTGTTCAACCATTTTCCCGTAATTTGCATTACCAGTTCAAATTATATAATACTAGAGGCTTGTGCAGCAATTACTGCAAACTAAGTACATAAGAAGTTCAAATAAAAATTGTTCAGATTTATTTTCAATGAAGAATATCAGAAATATTGTCCATCGTAAATCGTTAGCAGTTTCAGTGTTTCATTCGTTGCTGGTTGTGGGAAATAAGCTTATTCATCACGGTAGCAAGAAGTGAAATGGCCTGCTATTTTCCCTACAACAAAATATGCTTGGCAGCGATCACAGATCTAATTGATTAAACCAAAGAAATATGAAATTAATTTTGGTGTAGTTTAAAGACGCAGCTAAAATAGGAAGCATGACTCAATTACTACCAAGGAAAATTAGAGAAGCAGACACATAAATATCTATATCACACTGCCATTAAATACATGAAAAAGACCCACAATACTTGATTAATAACTATAAAAGTATTTAATTTTTAATAACAATATTGTTATCTTACTTACGTTTTATAGTTTTCAGTAACATACATATAGTCATTACACAGTAAATTACAGAAATGAAGATCTAATATTAAATATGCTTTCTCTGCGTCTACTTACTTAAAGCCCCAAAATGTTTCACTTTCATATCATCAGTATACCATTATGTGTTGCATTAACTATAATAATATTTAATCTTTAATAATAATAATGTCATCAAATATTCTTAAGTTTTGTAGTTTGTAATATCCAATACACAGCTGTACTCGGAAAATTGCAGACCAGAGAATCAGACCTGTAAATTATTTTATATACGTTATCAAAAAATTACACAAATGAAGATCGATATATTGGCATTATGATATGAAAGAGTCAGAGCCATCTGAACGATATGTCAGCAATCCTGTAGGTCATGGCCTTGGTGTAATAGTCTATTGTTTATTGTAGCGTGTGTTTTGTTTTATTCTAAAATGCAATTAATTAGTTCTCAAAACTGACGAAAGATGGATTTTGGAAAATAGGAAAATGATGTAGGAAAATTGACATTTCACTCAAAACTACTATTTTTCTGAAAAACTTTGGGTTCCAAGCTTCAAAATGAGGGGTCATTTATTAAAATCCGTTCAGACGTTTTCCAGTAATTTCCGTTACCAGTTCAAACTATATAAATAGACGTAAATTGTTGTTAAATGGTTTAATGTAAATGTATATAACACTCCTTTGTTGAAATTCCTCTAGCACTGCTTTAATTCTGTCTCAGTATATCTAATTCCTGACCTAATAAATTCTGCACTTCAAAAGATTCCGATACTGTGTGAGAATTCATGTCCATCTGTCGAGTTTTTGTGAACGTTTTCTTTTTTTTTTTTTATCAAGCTGACGAAGCCGTCGGTTTCTGGGTTCTGGCTTGCGATGATTCCTTTTGCTCTACTTCTTTGCTGTATTTCCTTTCTCTTCAATTTCTTACTCAATTTAAAGGAAATCAGAAGAGTTCTCTAGCACTGTGTGAAACTTAGTTTCGTCTTGAGCATCTCGCTCAATCATTATTTTGATACTCCGCGCAATCTTGTGCCTTTTATTCTGATATATTGGATTGAAAAACTTGGTCGATCAAATAATGAAGGCTTTCAGTCCGATCGGGGATCCCCCTCCCTTTGTTCGTCCGGGTATGAATTAGCTGCAGCGAGCAACTCTGTTCGTTATCGCTCTCTTTGCTGTAGAGAGGGTGAATCAGATCCTTTCATGTGGCATCGAGATGATGACTGAAGATGCTGCTTCTGCGATGGGTGAACTAGAATTTCTGGGACATGTGTCAGAGCACAGAAGTGAAACGTACAGTTCTGGTAATAAATAATTTGTTATACATTTCAGATTGTGGCATTTAAAAGAACATAAGTAGGTTATTTTACGACGCTTTATCAACATCTTAGGTTGTTTAGCGTCTGAATGAGATGAAGGTGATAATGCCGGTGAAGTGAATTCGGGGTGCAGCACCGAAAGTTACCCAGCATTTTCTCGTATAAGGTTGAGGGAAAACCCCGGAAAAAACCTCAACCAGGTAATTTGTCCCGACCGGGAATCGAACCCGGGCCACCTGGTTTCGCGGCCAGACGCGCTAGCCGTTACTCTACAGGTGTGGTCATATATATGTCATTTTACAACATATATATACAGGGCTTTTCAGAGGTGGTGTTACAAACTTTCAGGGATAATGGCGAAGGGCACATGTATCACTTCAAATTGAGATAAGGAACCATGGTCCGGAAATGACTGAGTCGAAAGTTATATGCAAAAATAGTTGTGTGGAAATGGAATTGTAATTTGGCACCACGTGCCCTTCTTCACTTAACTTTTGGAACAGTCATGGAAAAATGGTATGAGCCGGATGTCTCCTACGTGGGTACTAGGCCCGATACATTCTGTGAGCTTGTCTACTGTTCCCATTGGCTCATCCGTATTCGAAAATCAGGTCTGCATATTCCGCTCTCGTGTACTCCTCCATTTCACTAGGACTGATCGACTGGACACTGTAACTTGTACACATACACTGCTGTCTACAGACGTGCATATCAGGACCGACCATGTCCGTTACACATTACGCTATCTGCATTGCTTTAGTGTAGTTTCCTGTCCCCATCCCTCACACAGCGCATTTAATGGAATACTGTAAGTAGACAACGTAAACAACGTCAGATGAATACAGTATGTGCAAGATGTACAGACAGATACATATAAATAAGGTGTACAGAGGAATAAAATTATTTCATTTCCACACAACTATTTTTGCTTGTAACTCTCGACTCAGTCATTTCCGGACCAGGGTTCCTTATCTCAAATTGATACATGTGCCCTTCGCCATCATCCTTGAAAGTTTGTAACACCACCTCGGAAACACCCTGCATAAAAAGATCGGATGTTGGTCTTTATTTCGAAGTGGAGTCAATGTGTCACGAAGATGATACACGAAGTAATAATAATAATAATAATAATAATAATAATAATAATAATAATGATGATTTATTTTATCAGGCAGAGTTAAGGCCGTAAGGCCTTCTCTTCCACTCAACCAGCAAAAAGAGTATATACATATGCATGAACTTACAAAGAATTCAACAATTTGATATAGATGAGAGTTACATGTATACAAGAGTTATTTAAGAATTAAACAACAAAATACTATGAACTATTAATTAAACACTGAAATAGACTGTGTAGCAGAATTAAGCTAAAATTCATAGAATGTTAATATGTTTCAAAATAATAATAATAATAATAATAATAATAATAATAATAATAATAATAATAATAATAATAATAATAATAAAAATAATAATAATAAAAATAATAATAATAATAGAAATAATAATAATAATAAACTACTGTATGACTTGAGGCTTTACCTTCGTTTGATGGAGAATAATTCTTCTCGGGTTCTCAGCCAGGTGAGTTGGAGATTTGCTTCCAAATTTTCTACGGCTACCTCTGCCATCTTCTTCAGAGATGACTTTTAAAGAACTCGAAGGTTCATTGCCGTCCTCACATAAGTCCGCCATTGGTCCTTATAAAAAGCGGAAGATTAATCCAGTCCCTACCATCATATCCCACCTCTCTCAAGTACATTCTAATAATGTCCTCCCATCTACGTATTGGCTTATCCAAAATCCTTGAAATTGATCATATAGCAGGATTGGCTTGAAGGGATTTGGAAAACCACGAAAAACCCAAGTCGGAATAGCCGGCCACTGGGATCGAAACCCGGACCTCCTGAATAAAATATGTGAGTAAGAATATTACACCACCGTGGTTGATGGTTTTCTTTTATTTCTCTCAGAATGTCTTCCTAATTGTTTCATTTTAATCTTAAGAAAGCGTCTGAATTTGCAGAGTGTGTTAAATTATTCATATTTCACGACGTTACACAGTCAGAACGGCTAAAGCGATATTTTCCGTGCTGTGGCACCATTTATCCCACCGACAACTTCATATAATTGATTTATTAATGTCATTGTTTGAACGTACAGGTCCCAGCTTTCACTATCCATTACCTTGCATTTTAATTTCAACAGATTCCTTATAGCTTGCTACAAATTATTAGATAAGAACAAAAACTGAAGGAAAAATTTCTGCTCAGGATTAAAAAAAAAATACCGTGAAATACGGATTAAAACTATATGCAATGTACGTCAGGATAGCGGGAAGTAAACCTTTTCATTGGTCGCAATTAAATACATTTTAAAGTAGGCAGCCGACACATCTGAGAAAGAACTGGATATATTAATTCTGTTATGTAATCAACAGAATAATTTTACTATACTGACATAGGAGACTTCTTAGAGCCAAGCATGGTGAGGAAGTAGGATCGACAATTTGAAGATGAGAAGTACAGGAGTAATGACTAGGGAGCTGATTTTTATGTGCTAAAAATTTAAATATATTTATTTTTATGTGCTGAAAAGTACGAAAATATTTGCTAAAAATAAAAAAAAAATATATCTTTTTTTTTTTAATATGACAAAAATACCTTACTTAGCTTGAAAAAAAATGTTACTAGGTACTCACTAACCATACTTGAGTGCTAGTAGTTAGCCGAGAATTGCAGTGAACAACAAAGATCATCTCCAAATTCTCCATCACAAATACACGCCGATTATCTCTGAACAACGACTTATACGTGAAAACGATCTTTCCACATCACAGGACGTCAGACTTTCATATTTAAAGAGAGGAATCTCACAAACACATACACCGTCAATTTCATCTACAGGCACATCCTCCAATACTTGAGCAATTTTACACATTTTTTTATATCCACTGTTTTTCCCAAACACATTCTGGAATTAGTCCCTTAGTAATTGTGCTTCTGAACCTGGTAGCGAGTCTAGTTTAATTTCCACGGCACGCACCTTTCTGTTTCAGACAACAGGTTTTTGGATGTTTCGAGTTTTTTTATGGTGTCACACAAAAAGCTTAAATTTGCTAATAGGAAAGCCAAATCGTTTTTTAAATAACCATCTTTCAGTATATCTTAAAGGATATCGATTGACCAAGCCCGATAACAGGGAATCACAACAAGATATATTGCCTTACTTGATAGACATGAGCGAGAGGCGAGAGATTTGTTTAAATTAAATAATGTTCATACCCAGCTCTTATCTGTTGTGTTTCACAAACAAAGCGTGGAATGAAATCATCTTCAGCAACAATAAACATTCCTAATTATGTGTTGCAAGATCTCTTCTCCTTGTCCATGTTAATTTATTCTCTAATAATAACACTGATATGCTGCCTAGCAGTTCTCAGAACTTGAGGCGATACTATTATGAAAATGGATCACTGATACACAACATAGCGCTTAGAAACACGAAGCAACTAAAAATTCTTAAAAAAGATGAAGTACTTCGATTGGTATAATTGATTTAGTTTTAATAGTACATTATGCAACGAGCCTATAATGAAGGTAATTAAGAAGCGAGTATGGATATTTATGAAACGAGCGCAAGCGAGTTTCATAATTTTCATACGAGCTTCTTAATTACCATTACAAGCGGGTTTCATACGACTTTTTATGCTCGACCATATTTCTAACTTGATATTATTAATTTTCTTTGTATCTGACCTTGACCAATGTCCCGTATGTTGTGAGATGTGCGGAGACGTGAAAGTATTGATTTTTTCCGAGGAACAGATGTTCACATTGACCTTGCTAGGCCATAAGAACCTACAGAGATAACATTGAAATTAAATTAGACATTGAAAAACGAGATGACAAATTGAATTTATTTGAATATTATTTACAATTAACGCTAATTATTATAGTAACAGAACATAACCTTCTGCGACAGTATTGGATTTCCAGCCTCCGTGACTTTTCGCTAAATCTCTTTCGATTGCATATCCCAGAATAATCGATACTTACGGTTTTATAACGGTAGAAAGCTGACCTGTCATTAGCTGAACAGTTGTAACCTGAGTCGTCATTGGCTGAAAGACCTGACCTTTAACGAGTAGGTATACTTTAATGACATGCATTAAAGGTCTGCTACCAGGTGTGTAATTACTACATTTCGGCATGGTCGAGCATAAAATATTTAAAAGTTCTTGTAAAAATTATTTAAGTATAAAAACTCCAAGATTTATGTGTTTTATAATAGATTTTCTGAAAATATGTATTTACATAATTTTTTTTTGTGAAAATATGTGTTTTTATGTGAAATAAAATTCGGGTTTTAAACTTGAAACTTCATGTTCGGAATTTTTAACTTTGTTAATGGTTGAAATAGAGATGGAACGGAGAAAAATTCTTTCCGGCGCCGGGATTTGAATTTTTCTCCGTTCCATCTCTCTTTCATCATGTGATGACGCAGAATATCTGCGTGGAAATATCATATGTACTTCGGTACATCAAAATATATAAAATCTATTTGTTAATTGTGTTATATCACAAGCAAAAAGAATATTTAATTACATAGGAATCCGCTCCTTAGTAATGACATATGTGGACTTGTAATTTTCTATTACTGGTATTTGAACAAAGTAGTACAGAATAACAACCACAAGTCAATTACAATAGGATTTTGTAATGTTTATTTGGGTCTGGTTGTACGAGGAGTTAGAGGTCTTGCGAATAAGGCGCGTGTCAGTGAAATTGACCATATTAGCTTGTAAAGTAGTCAATTTAAATAAATAATGGAATTAGTTCATCCTTATGTTGTGCGTGGCCATCGCATATGGAGATGCCGTAGGACAGCCGTGGCGAAAATGTGACTCGCGAGCACATTGTGGCTCGCAAAGATAGCTATGCATATCTCTTGCTTCCTACCGCCTCCAACCCCACCTTCTCACTCACTGGAGTCAAACTCCATTCCCCTGAGCACGAGTTCTACTCTTTCAAGGGCGAGCTAAAGTTTTTCTGTATATATTATATTTTATGTTAAAATTATTAGCAAACTAATAAATAAATAAATAAATAAATAAATAAATAATAAATAAATGAATTTGTATTTGTCTCGAACCTGTGTCGTAATGTCTCTCTCGAAACCATGTACCTCTACAAAAACGAAATTTTCAAGTAGGATGGGAGGACGAATTTTTTTACTGCCAATATGATGAGAATATTAAATGTATGATTTGTCCACAAGTATTACGAGGAAAATGGTTGTATAATATACATTATACATTATACTCCTCAATATTACCCATTCCCTCCCACCGAACATCCTCATATTCATCTTCTTTCACTGTGGCTGTTCCTCGACTTTGGAAATCCCTACCGAGTAATGTCAGGGACTGTCAGACATCAAACCAATTTAAGAATAGACTAACGAAATATTTTTCTAACAATTCTTGTTAACAATAATAGCTCTTTCAGGTTTCTCAGTGTTTAATGGATATATATAACAGAATAAATATTTAAATTATCTCATTATTATTATTATTATTATTATTATTATTATTATTATTATTATTATCATCATCATCATCACTATTTCTTACCAATGTTTATTATTATCACACTAACATTACTTATCCAACTTTCATTATTTACTTTCATGTTGTTTTATGGTCTAGATATTAATGTAATATCTATGTACGCAATTGTATTCTATTAGAATTAGAGTCTGGCTGGGCGGAAGAGAAGACCTACTGGCCTTAGCTCCGCCAGATTAAATAAATAATAATAATAATAATAATAATAATAATTATTATTATTATTAATATTATTAATATTATTATTATTATGATTATGTTACTCATGAAACATTAAAAGATTGAGTTGACACCAATGAGGATATGAAAATGGTGATTATATTTATATTTTGCTCATGGTGATAATGAACAAGAAGAAAAAGATGATAATGGTGATGATGAATTGAAATCTGTATTACATTCTGGTCATAATTCTACTGAAATTTGATCTCCTTGCTATTTTCGTTATATGAAAAATTGTGTTAGTCTACCAGTATGTGAAAACCGTGGCGTCAGGGCACAGAGGCTAGGGCAAGCGTGAAGCAAAGTAGGTAGAGTTCCAGCTTCCTATATCTCTATGCTGCATCAGTATGATCCAATTATTGCCACCAGAATTTCAAGGAGCATCATTGCCACTAACATCTCCATTATCGAGGATTAAACTGTATTAGCAACTTGTTCTGGTCTTTAGTGATCACGATCCTCCTATTAGGGGAGAGTCGGGTAGTATAGGACGTCGGGTAATATCGGACAGTGAATTTCTTTCATCTACCACACGATGATAGTACCTGATTGACATGGTTACGTTACTGTGATGTCGCATAGAGAAACGGAACCATGTCATTCAGGTACTGCCATATGGTTTATTAATAATAATAAACCATTATTATTATTATTATTATTATTATTATTATTATTATTATTAATATACCATGTCATTCAGGTACTGCCATATGGTGGCAGATGAAAGAAACGCACTGTCCGATATTACCCGATTCTCCCCTGTTCTGGTTGTATATCCGTACACAATTGCATTTGTTGAGATAATATTATGATATTTTTACCACGTACCTTGTATACTCTTTCGAACTTTAAAATATCCCGTCATAGAGTGTTTGAGTAAATATATTAAATTTTAGTACACGTTTAACGTTGATCTATTAGTTATCACCAATATCATATGGAGTAATGAAATGCGTTTTCTATCTGACACACAACCTAACAAATTCAACGAATAATATTTTTCTCGGGTTCTGAGCCAGATAAGTTGATTAGTTGCCTCCAAGCTTTCGATGACTAGTTCTGATGTCTTCTTCAGGGATGAAGTGCAGTGGAACCATGTCTAGCTGTGTACAGGGTATTAAAAAGAAGTATCCAATATTTTAGGAGGGGCTAGTATGCATCAAAAAAGAAAAAAAAAATCTAATAAGCATGGGTCCTACAATTACTTTCTGAGATCTGAACACTTGTTCAATGTGACGTGCATTTATGGCAGTTCCTCTGCCCTCTGACGTAAGGGATCACGCACTCTTTGAAATTGATCTGGTTGTTCTTGATAACCGAACGTCTAGAGGATTTAGATTTGAGGAACGAGCAGGCCAAAGTGTGGGGCCTCCCCAATCAATGCAGCGGCCCTGAAATGTCAGTCTCAGGTGTTCACGCTCATTGCGAAAAAAATGTGTTGGTGTGCCATCATGCATGAACCACATCTGTAGACATTAAAATCAAATCCGTATATTAGAATCAAATTTGTCTATTAGTAACAAGAGGGCACATACACGAAGTGAATTTTACCAATAGTTAAAGTTTATAGCACTCATATCAGTCTAATGTTTTGTAGATTCAGCTACCAGGAACTATTCGCGTGAAATCGAATGGCAGAAAAATGTACTTTAGCATAGAAAAATCAGTTCCGCTCGTTACAGAGGCGATGCGATTCCATTTGGTAACCAAGAGCACCACTTGATTGGACTCTATAACAAAGCCGTGTCGGATGGATCTAATGTGATTGTTTCATTCCTGTTATGGAACAGCAATAGTACGTAACTCCACTGCAATGTCTTGTTAAGTGTTCAATTATGTGAGATGGGAGCACTCGTGACGTCAAGAGAGAAGGAAGTAGTTCCGTCCAAGACGTCCGCATAGTACAGAACTTAGACGTGAAATCTGCGTATTTCAAGACAACCTAAATATCATTTCCCTTACTTTGCAGCAAAATTTATCAAAGAAAAGGGAGTGCACTCCGTGCCTCTTATTAGTATTATTATTATTACTATTATTATTATTATTATTATTATTATTATCTTCGTCATCATCATTAGTATTATTGTTATACTGTAATAATAATAATAATAGTAATAATAATAATAATACTTAGTTACTGGCTTTTAACGAACCCGGAGGTTCATTGCCGTCCTCACATAAGCCCGCCATTGGTCCCCATCCTGAGAAAGATTAATCCAGTCTCTATCATTATATCCCACTTCCCTCAAATCCATTTTAATATTATCTTCCCACTTACGTCTCCCCAAAGGTCTTCTTTCCCTCCGGCCGAACAACTAACACTCTATATGCATTTCTGGATTCGCCCATACGTGCTACATGTCCTGCCCATCTCAAACGTCTGGATTTAATGTTCCTAATTATGTCAGGTGAAGAATACAATGCGTGCAGTTCTGTGTTGTGTAACTTTCTCCATTCTCTTGTAACTTCATCCCTCTTAGCCCCAAATATTTTCCTAAGCACCTTATTCTCAAACACCCTTAACCTATGTTTTTTTAATTGGGTTATTTTACGACGCTGTATCAACATCTAGGTTAACCTATGTTCCTCCCAAAGCGAGAGTCCAAGTTTCACAACCATAAAGAACAACCGGTAATATAACTGTTTTATAAACTCTAACTTTCAGATTTTTTGACAGCAGACTGGATGATAAAAGCTTCTCAACCGAATAATAACAGAGATTTCTCGTATTTATTCTGTGTTTAATTTCCTTCCGAGTATCATTTATATTTGTTACTGTTACTCCGAGGTATTTGAATTTTTCCACCTCTTCAAAGGATTATTATTGTTATTCTATTTTCATTATTAAATCACAGATTATGTACAAAACTATAGAAGAAATTGGAAATCTCATGTAAGAAAAATGGACCGTACCAGAATATCTCGTCAGATTCTAAATTACCAACCAGCGGGCAAGAGATCCTTAGGTCGACCCTTCAAACGTTGGCTCGAAATCGTAACAGATCCTAAGTCCAAAACATGCAAGCATGATAAAAATGATGATGATGATTATTATTATTATTATTATTATTATTATTACAATTATGATTATTGTTATTGTTATTTCATTCATTCATTCATTCATTCATTCATTCATTCATTCATTCATTCATTCTTATCTGCATACTTATCGCTTTTAAGCAATTGGTCGTCGATCATTGATTTACATTAGCGAGACAAAGACAAGAGCATACCAGCACTCTGCCAACTGAGCTACCCAGGAACTCCATCCGACATCATTTCAATTTTTCCCTTTGTATCCACATAATTCGCGTGGGCTGACGAGACGCCAGAGACCCACATCGATTGCACACAAAACTTTGTGTGACTTGGAATTGTGGTTTTCTGTTAACATGCCTACAGTAACGTATATATTATAAAAATATAGTTTTTAAGGTAAGGCTCCCTGTAAAACAGATTTCAGTAATTTTAACCAAAGGTCCCGGGATCGATACCCGGCCCTGGAACAGTTTTTCGCTTGAAATTATTCAGATCTGTTTTACGGGGAGTGTACCTGAAAATAGTAATATACGTTGCAAGAGCGGTATGTTGACGTTTCCATGGTCGAGGAAAACATTGAAAAAGCGAAACGTAGTTGAGCTTTTTTAATTTCCGAGATCATGAAAACAAACATACCGCTCATGTATCGTACATTATTTTGTGCAAAGATCGTTTATTACATACCTGAAAGACGAATTTCTAATTAGTTGCAATGAAATCTCCATGTTGGTTTCGATGTAATGGCGGCAACTTCGGAAAACCAAAATATCTTTCTTGCTATAAAATGTTTTCTGTGTTTACTATACTCCAGCAGGCCGTGATATACGTCTGTCTTTTTTTCCCTCAGTCTATAACTGCGAACTTAGAACAAACGGTAAGGTTATGTAATGATTTATTTTTCATTTTAATATTTTAACAATATTATTTATATAACATATTGCAGTAATAACATCCGCATCTGTAATCTTGTTGATTTTTTTCACGGCTTCCTTAATGTTACTTGTATCAGGAATGCAATAAGTTTCGTGGAGTAGTAGACTTTACTTAATTTTTGCAAATATTTAAAAACAATAATTAACATTGCAATTTAGGTGAAATTGCAGTGGTAAGTTTCCAATCTATAATTATTACTATGTTAAGCATCTCTAAAAATAATATGTTAAAAGCCTAAAGCAGTAAAATTAATGTCGCGCTTAAGAGGTAAGAAGAGGGAAATTGTTATGTGTGTTACGTTGGGAATACTGAATGTGGTATTTCACACTTACCGCGTATTAGTTCTGTGCGGAAAACAAGCAAATACTCACGATCTCGCACAAAATAATGTACGATACACGAGCGGTAAGTTTGTTTTCATGTTCTCGGAAATTAAAAAAGCTCAACTACGTTTCGCTTTGTCAATCTTTTCCTCGAACATGAAAACATCAACATACCGCTCTTGTAACGCATATTACTATTTTCAGTTAAGACTCCCTGTAAAACAGATATAAATAATTTTAACCAAAGGTCCCGGGATCGATACCCGGCCCGGAACAATTTTTCGCTTGAAATTATTCAGATCTGCTTTACAGGGGCCTTACCTGAAAAACTAGATTTGCATAGAGACAAGAGCGCCAATCTTCAGTACAATAAGCTACACAGGAGTGGAATTACTAAAAGCACGCAATGAAAATGCACACGCATGCCTATCTCTGGTCTAAGTATACGGATGTGACACCATACAAGATAGGACAAGTTCCTGTCCCAACGCGGCTTAACCGTTTGTTGTACTCAGAAGTTTTATTACCGCCACCTAATTGCGGGTTCCACTGACGTAGATACAAACGACGCTTAACGAAAAGCGTGGAAACGCCCGTCAGCGTCCAGATGAATGAGACTACGTGATTAACAACCGAAATGAAGCAAATAATTAAAACACCTCGCATCCCGCCATATTTCTTCTACCGTCCTTCTCTTCCCCCCCCCTCTCGTTCGTGTCTTTCCGGCAACGGAAGAATTTGTACCCGATTCCGGAAGCTGAAGCGAACTAATAAAAGCTGTACACCGGGTGAGAGAGAAAACTTCTTATTCCGAGCCAAATAATGAAATAAAAAAGAGTAGGAAGACTTCGGTTCGAATTTTCTTTTTCCCGCTGACACGTACTTTTTCAATGGCCACGGGCATCTCTGTGGGTCAGTAACTCTGACGTGATCTGCACTTGAACGCTTGTTCTAGCCGCCGCGACAAGGAACAAATTTCTGTAATGGACAAGAAACCAACGTCGCTGTTCTTGAAATTCTTCAATTCTGCTCAGACGCTGAATTTACTGTAGGAAATGGCTGAGTACACGTAAATACAAAGCCAATTTAACACGCTCAATTGCTCATTTCATTCGCTCAATATGAAATGTTTAGAAATCGGTCACACAAAATTAGCAGATATTTTAATCGCTTTTTTGTAATTTGATAGACAATATTCTGTATCTGGAAACATATTATTCCAAATTTCTGTATTACTGCTTATTTATTTAGTCAAAAATTTGTCACTTTCTCGCAACAATTGAGGTAATAAACTGTAGTTAAAATACTGCTCTCCAACCAGTAGACTAACCATGAAAGGAATGTGATTGCTATTGCGTCATCTACCCGGAGCGAAGTAGATAGATAATATTACCGTTTTAACGTCAGTTTAAAACACATGCGCTCTCATGCATATATTATATCCTGTATGGAGGGATTAAAAGACCAGAAGCCGTATTCATAGACATTCTTAGCGCGGGTTTCCGGTGGATGATCAGCGTTTTTCGTATTCATAAACCAGTGCTAGCGATAGGATATGATTTGAATTCTGTACATGTAACCAGTCGATAGCCGGGGCTAGCTTAGTACGCTCGTAGCGCGTGCTGCGAAATATCTATGAATAGCACCCCTGGAGATTAACCGTGATCTAATTTTGTAACTAGGGTAGTATAACAATGTGTATATCAGTGTTATCGTTTGTGCTTTGAGAGATAGCCAATAGATATGCATGTAGCCTCGTGTGTGACCTTATGACATCTTATGACATCAACATTCATTCACTGCATTACCCCGCTGCGTCTCATTCCCCTGAGACTTTCTCCTGGTTGTAGTACAGTAACTGAACAACGAGCTACAAATTTTATTTATTTATATGTTATGAATTATATATTAATACTCGAGAATAAATTTCGGAACGGAGACATTTATTCATTTGTGGAGCAATAACAAAATAAAATGAGCTTCTGTCAGATATGTACTTCTAGGCCCTATTAATTATCATCGGTACTTTTGGACGGAGGCCTGCTTATAAGACGAAATCAGGCAGTCAAATTATATACCTATATTATTTTAAGAAAATGACAGATTTATGATGGAGTTACTTACTTACTTACTTACTTACTTACTGGCTTTTAAGGAACCCGGACGTTCATTGCCGCCCTCACATAAGCCCGCCATTGGTCCCTATCCTGAGCAAGATTAATCCATTCTCTATCATCATATCCCACCTCCCTCAAATCCATTTTAATATTATCCTCCCATCTACGTCTCGGCCTCCCCAAAGGTTTTTTCCCTCCGGCCTTCCAACTAACACTCTATATGAATTTCTGGATTCTCCCATTCGTGCTACATGCCCGGCCCATCTCAAACGTCTGGATTTAATGTTCCTAATTATGTCAGGTGAAGACTACAATGCGTGCAGTTCTGTGTTGTGTAACTTTCTCCATTCTCCTGTAACTTCATCCTTCTTAGCCCCAAATATTTTCCTAAGCACCTTGTTCTCAAACATCCTGAACCTATTTTCCTCTCTCAAAGTGAGAGTCCAAGTTTCACAACCATGAAAAGCAACCGGTAATATAACTGTTTTATAAATTCTAACTTTCAGATTTTTTGACAGCAGACTGGATGATAAAAGCTTCTCAAATGAATAATAACAGGCATTTCCCATATTTATTCTGTATTTAATTTCCTCCCGAGTATCATTTATATAAGTTACTGTTTGCTCCAAGATATTTGAACTTCTCCAACTCTTCAAAAGATAAATTTCCAATTTTTATATTTTCTTTTCGTACAATATTCTCGTCAAGAGACATAATGCAAAGAACGAGCTACAAATTTTATTTATTTATATGTTATGAATTAAATGTTAATACTCGAGTTTAAATTTCGGAACGGAGACATTTATTCATTTGTGGAACAATAAGAAAGTAAAATGAACTTCTGTCAGATATGTACTTCTAGGCGCTATTAATTATTATGCGTTTCGGTATTTTGGACGTAGGCCTGCTTATAAGACGAAATTAGGCAGTTAAATTACATACCTATATTATATTAAGAAAATGACAGGTTTATGAAGGAGTTACACATCATTAATTGAGTAGTATAAGATAATAATTAAACTTCTCCTTACATCTTAATTTAGATTATGCTTATTTTTCTCAATGATGGCTTGATGATGAATCAGTCTAAGTCTAACATGTTGATCAACTTTGCGCCTAATACTTAGGCCTCTCAACTTCTCTTTCTCCAAAGAAATGTCCCTGGTAGAGACAGATAAAATGTCTATTAGGCTTGCCCATGACTGTTTACGTCCGTGAGCGGGCTTACGCTTCGTATCGTTCGCCCGCCTGCAACCCAAATGGACTGTTGGGTTCCACCGACCTGCGCGAGACTGTGCATGATAAATATCAACCAAGCCATTCAAACCTGACAAGAAGCCTACAGGTATAGACAAACTACTGAAAACTTAATTTGTTGCCTTCTGAAACGTACCGTGAATATAGACAAAACTATTTCTCGTCAACATAATATCCATTAAATGCCAACAGTTATTATAAATTATTTGCACTTTCCTTTTCATCGTAGTAATATAAATTCAATGCAAACCATTCAAACTTTCAGCTTCATAAATAAAAAGAAATCTGTCCCTGAGAAGTTAAATAGCGAATCAATATTCTGAAGAACGAAAAACTTATATACATTTTACAGGTATTTATGAGGCTTTTAATTCTTGGTAAGGAAAAAGTTAAAATGAAATATTTTTTCTATAATCCTCTTCTCTTCTCTTCTCTTCTCTTCTCTTCTCTTCTCTTCTCTTCTCTTCTCTTCTCTTCTCTTCTCTTCTCTTCTCTTCTCTTCTCTTCTCTTCTCTTCTCTTCTCTTCTCTTCTCTTCTCTCCTCTCCTCTCCTCTCCTCTCCTCTCCTCTCCTCTCCTCTCCTCTCCTCTCCTCTCCTCTCCTCTCCTCTCCTCTCCTCTCCTCTCCTCTCCTCTCCTCTCCTCTCCTCTCCTCTCCTCTCCTCTCCTCTCCTCTCCTCTCCTCTCCTCTCCTCTCCTCTCCTCTCCTCTCCTCTCCTCTCCTCTCCTCTCCTCTCCTCTCCTCTCCTCTCCTCTCCTCTCCTCTTCTGTAGCGCAGTAAATCGTAAAACTGTGTTCCTTTAATCAGATCAAGAATTATCTGCCGTGTTAGACCATAAGATAAAGATTTTTTGAAGTGACTAAATAGCCAACGAACTTAGATTTCAAACTAGTACTGTTTCATCTTGACCAGCGCAGACTGACTTCCGTGAATGCAAGTCACTCTACCTTATAATACGAGCAAACAGACAAGCTTTCTTGGGGTCCCGCCTGGACTGAACCTATAAAACCCGGGCTCAATGGGTTCAGTCTTAGAAGTTAACTTTCTTTGTAGCGTCACCGGAACCCAAGCCTCACGGCAAGCAGGTACGGGCGTGAGTCTTGTCTGATTTGCCGGTCTTTAGTCCCTGGTTATTCTTGAGAAGCGATCATAATGTATCCTGTCAACATGTCTTGAGAAAATGAATCTATAGCAAAGTCCAATACAAAACTGCATTCATTCATATCTTGTAATAGTGGAGAGATATTATGGTAATGAATTAGACGGCTTGTGTTCACACCTTTACACTTACACATTAATGTTGTAAAATCTAGTGACGAATATTATGAAACATTTTGCATACTAAAGTTTAATTTTGTCGCTAACTTAGTTAAATGTAGTAAATATGAGATTTGGTGTCAGTCTTTTCAAGATTTTCTTACTGTTGTCGCCAACTTAAACGGTAGAGCGCTTTATTTTTGTACGTGCACAAAAGCAACTGAAAGCGAAGTTGGGTAAGATTTCTTATTTATGAAACACACAGTAGAGCAGAATTCTTCCCCTCCTTTGTTGGAAGCTGAATAAAGCCAAGTTTGCACGTGTTTGTTCTGTAACTCCTTCATATTAAAATTGAAATGTAATAATTGTGACTCTGCTTCTCAGCGGGTTATCTGCTATTTGATGTAGGCGTATTGCGTTTTCCGTTTCAGAGCCTTACAATTGGATTATGAAGGTTACTCAGGAGTAACGGAGAGAATATTAATACAGGGTGAATGAAGTAAACGTACATTTATTTTAGAAAATGACAAGGAAAAATTTCCGAGTTGACTTTCCGTAGGTGTCTGATATGATGTACGCAACTGTAAAGGTGAAAATTCAATCCTCCAGTACTTGCGCGGCATACATTTATAATCCACTATTGTTTATTACGTCATCCCATATCTGCTTTCAAAGCTGATAATATAGAATTTTCAGTACCTTCTTGTTACAGCTTAACGCTGATGTCTGGAGTTTTTTGGATGTAATTGTGACCTTTTTCTATGTAGTAATATGTATATTTTTGAAGTGGTTACAATTGTAATCCGCTCGAGTGCTGACGCCAGTGTTTTTATCAGGTGAGAATACAAGCGCGAATTTTCGATTTCCTTATTTCTAATTTCATTTAATCCTATAAACCGTTAATAAGTCATTTTTACACAATAACACTTCTCGGGTTCTCAGCCAGGTGAGTTGGAGATTTGCTTCCAAGCTTTCGATAGCTAGCTCTGCTATCTTCTTCAGAGTATGAAGTGATGTGGGACCATATCTAGCCGGTATATATAAAATACAGGGACATCATTTTATTTTTACTAACATTTTTAATATTAACCTGTCTATACCTTCAGAGAACCGGAAACACCGCTTGCTCCCCCCTCCAAGACTGGAGTTCGATGATACTGGCGTAAAACACTAATCACTCTACTAGGTATAGGAAGGAAGAAAAGTAGTTCATCCATTTACGTAAACTAGGAAATATCGCGATTTTGAGTTTGATAATTTTCATTGGGTTTTTCTTTAATGAAAGTACAGTACTGTATTAAGAATAAGTGTTTTTACTCACGAAGTGAGTTATCCATGCGAACGTATTCATTATGCGGTGTATATTATACTGTCTACAGCACATTAGCGTACAATATAGAGAAAGAAGTTAAATTGAAAAATAATCATAATATGAATATTTAAACACAATTTTGAAAATGGTGGCCGTTCATTTCGATACAGGCTTCAGTTCTTTTGTGCATATTATCGCACTATAGACTATTGCATCTAATTCCAATTGCCAGTTTCGTCCTTCGTACTAGTAACTCATGTTGAAATAATTCTGTACCTACTCTACGTACTGTGAATTCAATCTTCACTTCTGCCCGACCCGAAAATATAAAATTACTCAGACATTCTATCTACTGTCCGTCCAAGTGGTTATGCCACAGGATTGTAGAAAGGGAGG
This sequence comes from Periplaneta americana, assembly GCF_040183065.1. Taxonomy (NCBI): domain Eukaryota; kingdom Metazoa; phylum Arthropoda; class Insecta; order Blattodea; family Blattidae; genus Periplaneta; species Periplaneta americana. The sequence continues at coordinate 140,619,401 of NC_091127.1, forward strand.
AAATCACGTGACAATTAATTACTTAACGAGGCCCTTTTATTTAAGTTAAATTAAACAGCTGTATAATATTACGTAAACGCCTAATTCCTAAGAGAAATTAATGTTTTCAGAAAAGAGCTAAGACAGCCCAGCTTTTACAGAGCGGCGAGCAGAAGCAGGTGGGGGAAATCGGGATGCGACGTAGGCAAACAGACAGTACCTGTGCGAAAATATGATTCAATATTAAAAGCTCTTTCGTCACTGGAAAACGCGAACATATTTCTGGAACGTACTATACTCAGTAACTCAGTACTGCTTACTATCTGCGGTCTTGTCTCTATGTGGAGTTGTAACTTCATTAGTAGAAGGGGTGAGAGTGAAGTAGATTCAAAAACTCAGGTACAATAAAAATTGAAGTAAAAATAAAATGATGTCCCTGTAGTAGGCTTCCCTCTGCGGTCCAATCAGGAGCTAGTTGCTGGTCCCGACTGTCTACCGTGTGCTGGTGGTCGAAGCGTATTGATGGCAGGTTTTCATGCTGTACTCAGCTGTAGACCCCCGTCTCTGTTGAAATTATTGCCATCTAGCTGGATTTCGATGGCTTCCTTGATAACCAAGTCCCAGTAACCTGATGTCTTGTCCAAGATGGTGGTGGTGCCGAAATCACAGTGTAATTATGATTTCGTTGTTTGTTAGTTATGTATCAGGGGCGGTTATTCAGGTGAAGTAGGTGAAGTGTCACTTCATCTATTTGCGTGTAAAACACATTTTATCTCGTATTAATAATTAGTTCTAGTTATTACCGGTACTGTATTTCTAAAATAAAAAAAAAAGTTTTCTTTTCAGTCGTTATGTAGAGTGTTTAGTTGTATAAATATTACCTGTAACCGTCCACTGCATAGAATAATGTCAACTGTTACGAGCGCCAAGCGGTGTCTATTGGAACTTACAATAATGTAGAGGTGAAATTATTTGGGCTCCCATTCTCATACAGCACTTGGTTTCCATGGTAACGTGACGTCACGCACTAAAGAAAGATTGTATGAGTGAAGTGCGTTTCCGAGTCTTTCAGTTCCGGAGAACTCTGATTTCTTGTAGGTGGAGTAACCAGTTTGCAGATCTAACGGTACTAATAATAGTGTAAATTTTATTAGTAACAACAATGTAATTTATTCGTCACAACAATGATTTCTTTCTACAATTCGCCTTGAACGCTCTCGTCAACAATTGGATTTTCACTCAACACAGTATTCGTTATAGCACTCCACCGACGACAATGACAATTTACTTGGACTTTTACGCACAACAATGAACTGTTAATCTTAACTAATATTTACAAAGCACTATTTACAAATCAGAACTACCAGTTCTCAGTTCACAGTTCTTCTATCTCAGTCACTCGAGTTCACAGTATCTCGAACCACAGACCTTCAGAGACAGTTCACTGTACTCGAACTCGTGTCCCTCCAACTGCGGTCCACTGCACTCGAACTCAGGCCTTCGGCTGCTGACGCAGTTGCGGACGCACACTCGAGTCGAACTCCGGTACACAAGACTGGCTTCCTTGCTCTGGTTTTCTCACTGACTGAATAACTGAAAACTCTGTCGTTCCTTCGCGACCGTAATTTATAACCACAGCGATGTAGCCTCGAAGGTTCCACGCGTCTCTAGAGATGGCACTCCAGAAAAAGCCAGAGCCCTCTCCTCTCTACCAGCACCAGATGCGCGCGCATTCTCGCTCCACTCTCTCGCCGTGTTGGCCCTTTCCCCTCTTCGCCGCGCGCCATTCCTTCGTGCTCCGCGCGATCTGCTTTCTTGCGGGACGCTGGTCGTGAGTTCGAATCTCACGTCGCTGTCACAATAGAGAAGGGTTGAAGCTGAAGGCCGGGGGCTATTGTTTATGGGGCTGTGATATTTTACAGTATGTACTACCTGACTCGAGCATAGTATCTCATTCCTTGAGTCCAAGCAGCGACCCCTGAAGCAGTAAATTAGTTGGCTCTATGTTATTTTATCAGGAATACACCCCACATTCATTCGGAGTTGTTTTCCGTGGCGTGTATTATTTCTCCTCATGAGCCTTGCCAGTTTTGTTCCAGCTCTTGTATTTGAAAGTTTAACGCGCGCTTAAATGTAGGCTACACATGTAGTTTAATATTGCGTACGTACATATTAACTTATTATTTAACGTATTTAGAGTCTTATATTGGTGATAAATGTATATAGTGTATTAATCCTGCATCATAGTGTATATCATATGACTGTGAAATAATTTTATCCCGAAAATGACACGGTTTATAATTCATTAGAAATGCCGTTTTGTAGACTTGAATATGAGAATAAAAAAGATGTTTAAAATTCTGGACGACGTAGAGTTCCATTTGTTCTTTGTTTTAAAAAGTGCTAAAAAAAAGAGAATTTGTATAAAACAACTTAAAAAATTTCTTCCAATGAAAGAAGCTTTTCTGTTTGAAAAGATTGAAAATTTCACTCGGAATGCTACATCACAGGAGAGACTTTCATCATTAGCCCCATAGGTTTGCATAGAATATACTGTCCACCCTCAGTTAAACTCAGACATTTTATGAAGACATCATCGACAGGTTTGCTGCTTTAAAAAATAGGATGATTGACTTCGTATGCAAAAAATTGGGCGAGTCCTGTGTGTTCTAGATCAAGTAAAATTGTACGTAATTTACGAATAGTAGGCCTACTCATATATTGGTAAAACTGTTCATGCATTTGTGTAGGTGAACATCACTTCACCTATTTTTTTTTTACGGCGAGCCGCTACTGTTATGTATTACATTTAACCATTGTGGCATAATATTAAGCATGTATAAAGACAACTTTTAAGATCTGAAGATGGCATAAATATGCCGAAAACGTTCATCAATAAAATGTAACATATTAATACTACAGTGTAAGATAAGCAACAGACGGTCCTATTCATTCCAAACCTACTATTGTAAAATGTCCATGAGTCAACTATTACTTATTTCCAGGATAAATACAATATTAATATTAAAATATTATATTAGTAAAATTTCAGTTATAGGTCCCCCCCTTAGGTGCTAGAGCTGCCACAACAATATATTTAATTCAGTGGCGGAGAAAATAAAATTCTGAGAAATCTCTACAGACAAGATAGTGACAAGTATAATGAAGTGTTTCTGTGGTGATGCTAAGAATTGGTTTGTATCTAAACATACTTACTTATTTACTGGCTTTTAAGGAACCCGGAGGTTTATTGCCGCCCTCACATAAGCCCGCCATTGGTCCCTATCCTGAGCAAGATTAATCCAGTCTCTATCATCATATCCCATCTCCCTCAAATCCATTTCTAAACATAACAATTATTAATAAGAAATAGATATATTTATTTTGTTGTCAGTGTTTTATCTTTTATATTTATTTTTATAAATTATAACTATAAGTCCTATATGAACTGAAAATTTTTAAAACTTTGTTGCAAGGTGCCTTTTTAGTGACGTCAATATAAAATATATTTTATAATCGCAATTTCAAAACCATTAGCCCTAACGGCACCAAATTTTGTACAGATGTCAGTATTGTAGGCATGTTTATGTAGTTTAAAATTAATACATTTTGGATGAAAATTGTAGAAGTATTTTGAAAATCACATAAGTGTCCCCTTAGACTAAATTAAAGAAAAACCTCCGGAATCAACAACCGATTGCATTTCCGGATGAGCTGACAAACGCGCCTACAACGTGAGCTATGCTTTTAGCTCTGCTGCAGTTCAAGGCGTTGTTCAATACGGTGTACTACATTTACGCGGCCTTCGTGTTGACCTCAAAGATATCTTACAACGTGTCCACCAAGTCCCAAGATGGAGAAATATGAGCTTCTTAGATGTATGAAAACGATAGCTAGGTATACAAATGGATGGTATGGGTGGTGGTGGAACAGAGAGGACTGAGGTAAGGTGAAGTTGACGGAGTGGGTTTATGAAAAGGCGATTGGATCGATGAGCTGATGGATAGACGAATAGACGTTTACAATAATGCAGTCTTGGAAGCGAACGAAATTTCTCATTTAGGGACTATGCAACTTCTGTCCCGCTGTCAGTTTTCAGGTTGAGTTCCGTCCAGGAAATTTTTTTGGACGTGGCTCCGTTCCACCCCGAGATATCGAGGGAATTTGTCGAATTCCGTCCCTAAACAAACAAGGTTTTCTTTCCCATTTTGTAGACTTGGTACAGCGTATAATTTGCTATGTATATTCCTTCGAGAAATGTGTTCTTACTGGCATGAAATACTTGTTTAAATAATATTCAAAATTATTGCGTATGATATTAATTAGTGTGAAACCGAGAGTTTACTATTCGTTACAGGAATAGTTAAAAAAGTTGCGTGATGAGTTTGCTAAAGTAATTTACATTATAGAGGACGCTAAATGCCACCGTCGTAGCTCAGGCGGTAGCTTGTTTTCCTGCTGATCCGGAGTTGCGTTCGAGCGTGGGTTCGATTCCCGCTTGGTTGATTACCTAGTTGGGTTTTTTTCCGAGGTATTCCCAACCGTGAAGCGAATGCCAGGTGATCTACAGCGAATCATCGGCCTCATCTCGCCAATCTCGCGATCACCAACTCCATCGACGCTAAATAACCTAGTAATTGATACAGCGTCGTTGAAAGTAAAGAAAGGATGCTAAGACTTCAGCCTGAATGTTGCTTTATTTTAATTGGTAACTGAATAATTACTAAGAAATTGCCTTAAGAAACTGAAAATTGCTGATTTTCCCTTGTTGCAACTATGCCATTTTTATTCTAAAAATAGTTCATTTCTCGTTTTTTCTTATAAACTGACATATTACGTAAACTTTGCCTAGGACTCGCGTTACTAAATGCGCGCTGGTTCGAGTCCTCATGGGGGAAGAAATTTTCTCATGAAATTTCGGCAATTGTATAGGACCGATACCCTCCCAGAATCGTGATGCACTTGGGGAGCTACGATAGATAGCGAGATTCAGTTGCGAAAGCCAGCTATAACGGCTGGGGGGAATCCTCGTGCTAACCATACGATATCTCCATTCTGGTTGGATGATCGTCCATCTCTGCTTCGGCATGTTAACGTGAGGCCAGCAGCAGCTAATCGGTCTGGGACTTTCAAGGGCTGTAGCGCCTCGGATTATTATCATTATTATTATTATTATTACTATTGCGTAAACTTATTTGATTCAGACTGAATTACTTTACGTGTTTATTTTGGCAGATGGAATTATCTTAGAAAGCATGATGATAGAGATATTCCGATAGCCAATATAATGTAATATAATCTAATATTTTATTTAGATTTCAGTCTAATTGACATATCACAGTTTAAAATCAATAACACAACTGTAACTGATCATTGCATATTATAACATTGAAATGCAAACGTTTTCGTCCTTGGACATCATCAGGCATTTAACTCACAATATCTTATTAGTACCTTATGCAACGAGCCTATTATGATAGTAATTTGATATTTAGATATTTGATATTTATTTGTCATTCAACTTTACAATTCACAGTTATGGTGGACCTTCACATTTCTGTTTTTCGATCCACCATCCCTTTATACTTATAACTCTTTTCTATTAATGTATTCTTTGCGCAGAAGTTCTTGATTACTTTCTAATGTTCTGTTATGACTGAATTTCTATATGTCCTTCCCCTCTATCCTCTTCTATTCTCTCCCTCCTACCTAGACTGTCTCCTTTCCATTTCTCACTCACCTATTAAATATTTCAAATTCCTTCCTTAATAATTTGCGTTAATCATTGTTCTATCCTCTGATTATTTACATATTTATCTCTTTCTTTTCGCTTCGCCCTAAATTTCCTATGGTATTATCTCTTTTCATATATTTATTTCGATAATACTGCTATAGTTATAGTACCCCTGCTACTACTCCTAAACCATACATTGAAAAACATGACATATCTAATTCACTTAATTACATTTATGATAGTAATTAAGACGCGAGTATGTTTGTTTATGAAACAAGCGCAAGCGGGTTTCATAATTTTCATACGAGCGTCTTAATTACCATTATAGGCAAGTTTCATATGACTTTTTATGCTCGACCATATTTCTAACTTGAAATTATTCAGAAGCATTCATTTTATTCGTATCTGACTGAAGATCGGAAGTGACCTTACAATCTTGTATATATTAATTAATAATAAACAACAATGCATAGCTCGTAAATTGTGAGATGTGCGCAGACTTGAAAGTATTGATTTTTTCAGAGGAACAATAATGTCATTGACCTTGATGTAATCTAGAGAATAACATGAACTAATTTCGATATAACCTGGAAATTGATTTAGAATTGAAAAACGAGATGAGAAATTGCATTTATTTGAATATTATTTACAATTAACGCTAATAATTATAGTAACAGAACACAACCTTCTGCGACAGTATTGGATTTCCAGCCTCCGTGACGTTTCCCTCGTTGTCTTTCGATTGCATATCCGAGAATAATCGAAAACCTGAACTTTAATGAATAGGTGTACTTTAATGGCATGCATTGAAGGACTGCTACCAGGTGTATAATTACTACATTTCGGCATGGTCGAGCATAAACAATTTTTCATATCTTTGCTGTGAAATGTGTACCAGATAATTGAAATTTACAATCTTGTATATATTAATTATTAATAAACAGCTATTAGAGTTCAGTCTAATTGACATAGCACAGTTTAAAATCAATAACACTTACAAATGTAAATGATTATTGCATATTATAACATTGAAATGCAAACGTTTTCGAGCTTGGGCATCCTCAGGCATTTGACTCACAATATCTTATACAATTTTTCATATCTTTGCTCTGAAATGCGTACCAGACAATTTAAATTTACAATCTTGTATATATTAATTAATAATAAACAACAATTTACATAGTTAACTCTATGACAAATCACAATCTGAAATTTAAATGAGTACAGGTATTAAAATTATATATGAAAAAATTGTGATTAAGACGTTGTATTGATCTTATGTTTCAAATTATAAAATTGTGATCATTAAAACAACATGATGAAAAACCATATGATTCCTCTTAAACTTCATAATAGGCCAAATACACTTCCATTAGTTTTGTGTTTGTAGTGCGAGCATTGGTCTCAATGATTTGTCACTCCATTCAATGGTGGAATCATTCTGTAATATATATTATTTATTATGTTAGCAACTTTTATTAATGTATTCAAATGGAAAAATTTATTCAAATGAAAATTATAAAATTATTATTTAGAATACTCACATTTAAGTTCATTAATTAAATTAAATTAATTAAATTGACGTAAAGTAGAATGATTCATATACATTTATGGTCCTCATAAAACTTGCTGAAAGTTGATCCTAAATTGAAACAATGCAATTTTCGAAAATGTAGTCGTGAACTGTAGAAGTCTGTCGTTTTTTTCGGTTCTCTTTACATCATATTCTCTCTAAAGAAGTAGTCAATAAAATCGAGAAACGACAGTTAAAAAGTCAGTTTTAGGTAGTGTCCAATTTTAGAGTCATCAAGTTATATATTCATATGTCTCCCGATTTCCCGACTTCATAAACTCATGCACAGCTGGAGAACTAACAGAGAACTGCATCAGGATGTAGTTCAGAAAGTGTACTGCATCTGACGCAAGCGAATGTGGCGAGACTTAATTGTCAGCTGACAGGCAGGCCAGACAAAAGGACGGTATTGCACTATACATTCGAAAGATAAGGGACGGAATTAAACCACGTGATTTTTAAACATGCAGCAGGGATGGAACTGTCAGTTCCCGCTGATTGAAAATATTGTGTTTATTTTACAGGTATTTGCATTTGGTATAGCATGTTAAAACGGAATTTTTAATTCTCTCTAGCAGCTACGATCATTAGTAAAAATATCGCTTAAGTTTGAATATGTGATCATTATTACTGTGATGTGCCTATTTGTACCGCTGAAAGCCCTATTCGAAATTATAATGATTTTATAATTGTAGTGTCGTGTAGTACACTTATATGATTATGTCTCGTGACGAGAATATTGTACGAAATGGAAATATAAAAATTGGAAATTTATCTTTGAAAAGGTGGAAAAATTCAAATACTTGGGAGCAACAGCAACAAATATAAATGACACTCGGGAGGAAAGTAAACTCAGAATAAATATAGGAAATGCCTGTTATTATTCGGTTGAGAAGCTTTTATCGTCCTGTCTCCTGTCAAAAAAACTATAAGTTGGAATTTATGAAACAGCTATATTACCGGTTGTTTTTTATGGTTGTGAAACTTGGACTTTCATTTTGAGAGAGGAACATAGGTTAAAGTTGTTTGAGAATAAGGTTCATAGGAAAATATTTGAGGCTAAGAGGTTGAAGATACAGGAGAATGGAGAAAGTTACACAACACAGAACTGCACGCATTGTATTCTTCATCTGATATAATTAGGAATATTAAATCCACACGTTTGAGATGGACAGGACATGTAGCACGTATGGGTGAATCCAGAAATGCATATAGAGTGGTAGTTGGGAGGCCGGAGGGAAAAATACCTTTGGGGAGACTGAGACGTAGATGGGAAGATAATATTAAAATGGATCTGTAGGAGGTGGGATATGATGATTAGAGACTGGATTAATCTTTCTCGGATAGGGACCAATGGCGAGCTTATGTGAGGGCGGGAGTAAACCTCCGTGTTCCTTAAAAGCCAGTAAGTAAGTATGTTTAAGATCAAATGTGCAATCTCAAGTAAAAAGATATTAATGTCATGTATTATGTTTTTTAGAAAAGCAAATTTATTTGAGAATTGTTTTTTTTTATTTATATAACCATAGGTAATATTATGTAATAGAACCAGAACATTTCGATAACTAAGATACTGTTCTGTTTTGTCTTTTTGTCTCATTTAAACATTTATGTTACTTATTTCAATGATGTATGTTATTTAAAGTTACGAAATCTTTCCACGCCGACCAAATGCTATTTCGAGAATGACGAGCGAGACTCGAAGCGCAGCGAGAATGACCAGCCGAGACTCGAAAGATAAATACAGCGGACGAGAGCGGCAGTTAGTTTTGTTCATCTCTAGTAAAGATATTATAATTTACTTTGAAATGCAGGGAGAAAATGAGACACAGATGTTATACTCCTTAACTTCATTACTTAAAAAAGTATTGATATGGTTATCACCAAGCTTAGGTCACATTTAACCTACCAGAGGAACTCGATATTCAGTTATGTGGCAGATATAATCAACCCAGAACCCATTCCGAATGTACGATGGGATGAAATTGCCTCCTTCATCCGGTCTCTCTTTAGTCTTCTCTCACTACATCTACAAAAGGGGAACCCCAGGTTTAATTACAGTATAAATAGAGCAAAAGTGTCTCCTGTAAACGTCATGAAGGCACACGAGGTGCATGTGAGGAGAAGATTCCATGCTTTCATGACTCGAGCAATAGAATTAGGTGATATGGTCGGTATCTCGCACTGACCGTTTTTTGTCCTCGGGAAAGAACCGGTTCTCAATTTGACAGGAGGTGGGTGGACATCGGGGCCATTCTGGGAGTTAAGGCTGGTTCACAATAAACCGGGAACGAGAACCAGAATGAAAACGAGAAGCAGAGGACGTGAATATGAAAATGTTTCATTCACAATAGCCCGAGAACGTAGACGACTATGCATATCGATATGCATGTCAATAACGATATGTAAAGTCGACATTACGCATTCTGATGTTATTTGTGTATAATTGACCAATGGCGTTCTCTCATGAGTACAAGGCAGCCATCATAAACACAGGCTAACCGACTTCGAAATTTCAACTGAAACATTTCATTAGGTACGGTAGGGGAGGCTGTTGTACCTTTAGCATAGTGTACCTTTCAACATTTTTTGTTTTTTATTTTTTTCTGATACCTAGAGGACTCAAACTGAAGTAGATTGTAGGGAAAGCCGCTAAGTAGCTCTGGTCGTAGTTTTGGTTTGATTTATTGAAAATTGTGAGTTCTGTGAACGAAAGAATCTTTGTTAGTACCAAAAGTAAATATTTCGTTCATTGGTTTATGTTATCTAACATAAAACCAGATTGTATTTGTTGCCATCCATTAAGTACAATGTGTTCCGTATTATCTGGTGAGTAATAACACATTTTAATTTCTATGATTTATTCGAATCTCTAGTTTTGGGAGCCATGTATGTTTAAACGTGCACCCTCTTGTACCTTTGAACACAGAACATCTTGTACCATGGAACATGTTCCAAAATAAACGATACTATGGGTTTTTTCTTTATTTTATTTTAACACCATGTCACGAAGTAAGTCTGGAATTAAGAGGTCCCCCCAATTGATTCGGATGCCTTGAAGAAAGCTGTTGAAGCATTTCTTGTTCGTCCAGGAAATAAAATCTAAATCAGAGAAGCCTGCTATGGTATATGATTACAAGTACATTTTAAATATGATTGTCAGTTCTTACATCTATATTCCCACCTATAATACATGTGTTCCAACTTACAAGACGGTATGTTCTAAGGTACATGAACCTGTTGTACCTTTGAACAAATTACATTTTATTTTTTCCATCCTTAATAGAGTTGTAGAACAGTAAAATATATACTCGAAGTTGTAAAGGAATTTCAATAATTATTTAAAGTATTTTTTAATTTAAAAAATATCATTTCCCAAAATTAAAAAAATAAAATGTAAAAAGTGTTTAAAGGTACAACAGTCTCCCCTATTATAAATATGCCCATGCATCTTTATTATCACAACCTATTTTAAGTCTACCATAAAGTAAAATAATTGGAGAACAAACATTTGTAATATAACAAAAATGAACACAACAGTAGTTAGTGAATTGAAACATGAATATGTAGTGTGTCATACAACCAATACAGTAATAAAATATGATTCACTTACGATCGGTGTTCCAAGATGCAGCTATTGAAAGCCACGTATTCTCCTTCATTTTCTCATCTTTATACGAGGCGCGCCGCTTATCGTAAACGTGAGGATTTTCCTCAACACTCAATATTAGAATCTCATCAAATAAAACTTGCTCCATGATGCACAGCACAGAACAAAATAATGCATAGGTTATGTCACGGTCTTCTTGCTATAAAATATACGACGACAATATAGCTTTTAGATGGCAATAGAATGAATCTAGTGGGCTGTGATCGGAAACGTGAACGCCAAAGTTGAAACTTGGCCAACTCTTCGTTCCCGATCCCCGGCTCCGGCAAGCTTTTCGTTAATTGTGAAAGCTCATATTTAAATGTACACATTTTAACAATTTTACCGTTTTCGTTTCCGTTTCGATTCTCGTTTCCGGTTTATTGTGAACCAGCCTTTAGACAGCGGATTTTCGGTCCCGATACTCCGTCCGTACGCTAAGAGATGTGATGTCTTGTCGTTGTGTAGGGACCGAAAATCCGCTGTCTGGATATAACAACGAGAAAAAAATTCCACCAGCACCCGAAATTGAGCTTGGGATCTTATAGTCTATAGCCAGTTGATCTATGAAGAGGACTGTTTTTAATCATTCATTTTAAGACGCTTTTTCAACTGCTATGCTTATATAGCGTCTGAATGAGATGAAGCTGATAATGCCAGCGAAATGAGTCCAGGGTCCAACACCGTAAGTTACGCATTAGGTTGAGAAAAATGCCAAGAAAATGAGTTTATCTGTTAATGAAAAGAAAACTAAATACATGCCATCTGACAGTAGCTATTTTAATAGAACTTATGTAAAAGTAGGAGGGTATACCTTTGAATTAGCACACCAGTTCACTTACTTGGGGTCCATAGTCCAAATGAACAATGATGTTACGCAAGAAATCAAACAACGGTTGAAGATGGCCAATAGATGTTATTTTGGTCTGAGTCAACATATGAAGAGTAACATATTATCAAGATCTGTGAAGGTCTCGTTACATAAGACACTCATAAGACAAGTACTACTCTATGCCTGTGAAACGTGGACTATGAACAAAAATAATGAACAAATTCTCCAGTGTTTTGAAAGAAAAATATTGCGCAGAGTTTATGGCCTAGTGTGTGACGGGGGTGTATGGAGGAAAAGGTATAACCAAGAATTGTATTCTCTTTATGAAGATGTGGAAGTCTCTAAATACATAATGTTAACCAGGATAAGATGGGCAGGACACCTGAAGAGGAAGGAAGAGGCAGAGATCCCAAAGACAGTAATGCTAACACAGCCGGATGGGACAAGAAGGAAAGGAAGGCCCAGATCAAGATGGATTGATGAAGTGAAGTGGATGGTGATGCGAGAGCTCTTGGAGTGAGAAATTGGAGGATGGTAGCTTTGGATCGCGATGGCTGGAGACGAGTCCTTGAGGATGCCAAGACTCAGCAATGAGTTGTAGAGCTACTGATGATGATGATGATGATGATGATGATGATGATGATGATGATGTTGAGAAAAAATTCCGGGTAAAAACCTCAACTAGGTATCTTGCCCCAACCAGGATTTTAATCCGGGCCCGCTCGTTTTACGGTCAGGCGTGCTAACAATTATTCCACAGCGGTAGACTCAACAGGACTGCTGACAAAAAATATTCTCATGGCGGCAGAAAAAAATGTATTAATTTCTTTTTCTTCTGTCATGTTAATAATGCCGAAACAAATGCTTATACAAATTTTGGCCACTAGAGAGCAATTACAAAGCGCATCCAGAAAGCAAGTTTGCCTGGGGCCGTTTACAAAAAAAAACATTTATTGTAGTTCTCGTCAGCACTAGTTCAAATGGGTAACGGGTAAGAAGTATATCGCAATATGCACCATCGTGCAGGGAGAGGGAGGAAGAATACACGCCAGCACGCACGCCAGTGCAATGTCTTACCTGCGGGTAAGAGACGCTGACTCGAGGGTGCACTGTGCTGATGACCGCTGATTTATTGGAACAGATACAGTAATTATTGAGCTATTTTTCAGCATATTCCCCAAGGCATATGATACATTTGTCATACTATGGGATCAACTTTTGTATCCCTGTGTCGTAGAAATCTGCCGTATAGGATCAGAACCAGTGTGTGACAGCCGTCTGCACCTGTGTTGATCCCATGGTATGACAAATGTCTCATTTCCGGTGGGGAATATGTTGAAAAATAGCTCAACAATTGCTGTATCTGTTCCAGTATATCTTTCAACGAAATTTTGTTTTCTTTCTGTAAACGTCCCAAGATAATCTTACTTCTGGACGATTCTCGTTATTGCGCTCGAGTGACCGAAATTTGTATAAGGACTTGTTTTGACATTATTAACATTGTGGAAGAAAAATAGGAATTTTTTATCCGCCTCCATGAGAATGTCAGCTTGAGACCTGAAGGAAGTAATGCTAATGGCCAGTTTGTCCAAGGAATGTTTAATTTTGCTTAACGAATGTTAAATTAACAGTCTGCTTATTTTTAACGCTTTGTTAATGTATTTTCCATTTGTTCAACATAATTTTGTTTATGATAACCAACACTTAACTATAGCGTCTGTTAGCACTATTTTAACTACTCAACAGCAGTTGGTAATGATTCTACACTTGTAAGACAATAATTTTGATTGGCTAAAATTTATCTTTAAATTATATATTATAGAGTGAGTTATGAAACTTGCATAAAATGACAACCTGTTATAGTAGGCCACGCTTCATAAACAAACAGTTGACAAATGAATGTTGTAGGTGACGTGCTGAATAATAATTACAAAGTAAGGTTATATTTCCTCATTGCTATTATGGATACGAAATACGAAAGAAATAAAATAACACTGATGTATTTAAACAGTCCAAAGTATTTTTTAAATGTTATATTACCAGTCTTATGCTAAACATTCTCTACAGAGAGGCACAAAATATTAATTTCGCAACTTCTCTTCGAACAGCTGTGGTGACATCGGCCATATTTAACTAATTGTTAAACGAGTTAACTGCCCGAAATCCTACATTTAAAATTAACAAACTGTTAACAATCTGTTAACCCTTTCAAACCCAAATTAAATTTACAAGCAATCCATGTTGAAACAAATAGCTGTATTAGGACCAAGTTACGGGAGTGGCAACATTTGAGACAAGACTATATTGATGAAAATGTATTGAAATAGAAATTATCCAGCAAAATTTACCTTCATATTATGTAACACACAAGTATGTAAATGCTATAAAGTTAATTATTGCCATATGGTATCTATAGATAAGAAAGGGTTAAACCAAACTGGTGTTGAAAATATACAAGTTTAATAATTAACAAACTGTTTAGAGTTTAACAGTCGTTAAATTTTCTAACAATACTTGGAAAAACCGTCGTTTTGTCGTATTTAACAATAATTCTTAGCAGACGTCGGATTTGTACCTACGAATCTCGGACTCGTGTAATAAGCAAAGCAGTCATTGGGAACAGTATACGCAAAGATTTTTGTGTGACAATAGTGGACAGTGGATCGGAACGGCCGCGTCCACGGTTCGCGTACCAGGTGAGCAACCAGAATTAATGGCGGTGACAGCCCGATCAGTTTTCCAGCCGCTTTGGTGAATCGTGTGTGAATTGTGGAGCGCAGCAGAGTGACACATTTTATTTATGTCGGCTGTTATTGTTGATATTGTGATGCACCGCATGATGAATAATGGCAGACTTTTGACATTTGCATAATGCTAATTACATTGCTAATCTCACCCCGAGCGAAGATTGAGCAAGGAATGTTGAATATCGGTAATACGGATTCCGTGGTGCTTTGTTTTATAAACAAATTGTATGGCCTCCGGCGGTTTATGGGGTATTAAAACTACTACTACTAGCCCTACAGGACTATACTTCTGGTATTAAACCTGGTTTTACAATGTTGAAATTAATAATTTGATCATTAGGTTTTGTCGTGATTGAATAATAGACTAATTTTTAATCAGCAAACAAAAAACGAGATACACTTTTAATGTAATATATTGTTATTGTAATGCCCAATCCAGGCTTAAGGGGTTAGGTACAGCTTACAGCAGTAAAATTTTGGAAATATTGAGCATTGTTTTCCTCCATTACTGTAGCTTGTACAATAATAGAAATTGGTATGTGTAAAACACCGTCCTTCTGCTATATGAAAAAAATAAAACTCACAAAATTTGACAAAAGTTGGTCGATAAAAAAGTTCAGAAACTTAGGGTGCTATTCATAGACATTTCGCTAGCCCGCGCTACGAGCGTGCTAAACTAGCCCCGGCTATCGAGTGGTTACTTGCATGGGATTCACATCACGTCACGTCGTATACTGTATCATACATCATATCACATCACATCACATCGTATACTGTATCATATATCATATCACATCACATGACATCGTATACTGTATCATATATCATATCATATATCATATCATATCATATCATATCATATCATATCATATCATATCATATCATATCATATATCATATCACATCATATATCATATCATATATCATATCATATCATATATCATATCATATCATATCATATCATATCATATCATATCATATCATATCATATCATATCATATCATATCATATCATATCATATCATCATATATCATATATATCATATCATATATCATATCATTTCATGTATATCATATCTCGCTAACACTGGTTTATGAATACGAAAAACGTTAGTTCGCTGATCATCCTCCGGAAGCCTACGCTAAGAATGTCTAACAAACTCAGGATCGATTAGGTAGAAATGTATTAAATATGGCTAGTCTTGTATTTATTCTATATTGCCTTCAGCAAAGAAAAATGTATCCAATTTCTGAAGACAATTATGGTTTCGTGTTATTTATAATTAATTATCCACAGTTGTAGGGAACGTTTATTAGCAGTCATAATTTCTTAAACACTCAAAAAGTTGTCGCCAAAGTGTTTGCTGATAAAAATGAAGAACCAAAGCTCAATATTTACATAAGATATTCTAATTTGTATTGATTCTTCGAATTAAAATAATTTCAACTTTGAATTTTATAAACCCTTTTATGCAGCAGAACTAATGCATAGAAATTTTTATGTATGTTTCACCTCTGTGCTGTAAAACATGAATAATGTAGTCTAAAATCACATAAAAGTTCCGATTAAAAATATATGAAACGAATAATAGTCCTATATTCAAAACTCTATGGAGCAATTTTAATTAAACTTTCCATATGCTCTGTTTACGTAATAGGCAAAACTCACAAAATTTGATAAAACGTGGTCGATAAAAAAGTTTAAAAACTTACGTATCAACTGCAGATTAACACATTCTGGATCGATTATATAGAAATGTATTAAATATGGCTAGTCTTGTATTTATTCTATATTGCCTTCAGGAGAGAAAAATGTATCCAATTTGTGAAGACAATTATGTTTGCGTGTTATTTATAATTAATTAACCACAGTTATAGGGAACGTTTATTAGCAGTCATAATTTCTTAAACACTCAAAAAGTTGTCGCCAAAGTGTTTGCTGATAAAAATGAAAAAGCAAAGCTGAATATTTACATAAGATGTTCTAATTTGTATCGATTCTTCGAATTAAAATAATTTCAAGTTTTAATTTTATAAACCCTTTGGAATATGAAATAAATCTTATTTTATGTTTCTTTCAGGACGTTTCCCTTCAAAGAGCCTTTTATAACCTGAGTTCTTTCCAAGTATTTGTTCGCATTTTTTATGAAAGGGGTTAAAATATAAATTACTCCCATACAAAGGCTACACCTTTCTTAAAGTGTCAAGATAGACTGCGTCTGTATATCAGAGGGGTGAGGGACTGCTATAAACCGGTGTTGAAAATACAGGAAAGCTGTTATCACTACATCGTGCGGTTGTGCTTTCTGTGACACTATGAACAGGGATATTAATCTCTGTTTTCTTTCTTGGAAGAGAGAGGGAATAGAAATTCTATTGCACGGCTCAGTGTGTGTACTATATGTTGAGTGGAGATTTAGAATTGAAATATACTGAGAAAATGAAGGCGTCAGAGCCATAGTGGGCCAAACGCCATACATTAAAAACGGAGAAAACAAGGGTTAAAATTAAGTGCTTACCATAATTCAGTGAAACATATAGCAAATAATATAATATGTGCCCATTAAAACTAAATTATATGTCAATCTTCATTAAATTGTGGTGTTCACTTAACTTTAACCCTTGCTTTCTCCGTTTTTAATAAATGGCGCTTGGCCCACTATGGCTCTGAACCCTTCAAATATACTAAACTTAAAAAAGTTTGCACATTAAAACTAAATTATATGTCAATCTTCATTAAATTATGGTATTCACTTAACTTTAACTCTTGCTTTCTCCCTTTTTAATAAATGGCGATTGGCCCACTATGGCTCTGAACCCTTCAAATATACTAAACTTAAAAAAGTGTGCGCATTAAAACTAAATTATATATCAATCTTAATTAAATTATGGCATTCACTTAACTTCAAACCTTGCTTTCTCCGTTTTTTAATAAATGGCGCTTGGCCCACTATGGCTCTGAACCCTTCAAATACACTAAACTTAAAACTTGAGATGTTACAGACGATTTTTTATTTCTAGCCACTGTGGAGGCCACGCTATCTATTGATTCATTTATTAAATCGTACCGTGTGACCATTTATTATTTTTATTGACGTATTAACAGTGCTTTGTCAACTGCATGGTATTGAGCATCGAAGAAATTGGTAACCATGAAAAATGTTATTTTGCTGAGGTGAAGCCGAAGATTTGTGAGGGAATTATCTGATATTTCCGTTGTACTTTTTAGAAAACTTTGGTATTATCGTTGGCATTATTTTCCTGTTGTTTGTGTCGATTTTGTTATGCTATTATTTTTTTTGTAATATGTTAGTATTCTGTTCTTTAACTTTTTGTTAAATTTTCCATCCTTGTATATTTTGTGACCTGGTACTCTGTAAGAGAAGGCCCCATGGCCTTAACTCTGCCAGTATAAATAAATAAATAAATAAATGATTGATTGATTGATTGATTGAATGACTGAAAGAATGAATGAATGAATAACTGATTGAATGAATACACAAACAAATGAATGAATAGATAAATGAATACCTGAATAAATGAATACACAAACAAATGAATGAATAGATAAATGAATACCTGAATAAATGAATACACAAACAAATGAATGAATAGATAAACGAATACATAGATAAATGAATACATTAATAAATGAATGAATAAATAATTTAATACATAAATAAATGAATAAATATTTATTTGTTTATTTAACTATTCATTTATTTAAGTAATTTAATAAGTAAATTAATTAGTTAATAAATAAATAAGTTAATTGGTTAATAAATAAATCAATTAATTATTTAGTTAATTATTATTTAATTAATTAGTTAATAAATATTTAAATTAATTAATTAGTTAATAAATGAGTGAATTGAATAATCAGTTAATTAGTTAATAAATTATTATTATTATTATTATTATTATTATTATTATTATTATTATTATTATTATTATTATTATTATTATTAACGAAACATCGAACTCACAACAATGACTATTGGCCACTGACCCTGCCGATGGCTTTTGTCTATTACCTGTCGCAAAAGAAGAAGAATATTGATTTACTTATGTCTCAAAAATAGTGATTACTGTCAATAAATTTGAGTTAGATACTATTATCAGAGGCGTTAAATTGTAATTGCATCTATTTCTATTTTTCATTTGATTTTATGTACTACAATTTCATTGTAGTAGACCAACATAATATGTAAATCGGTTTCATTATGGCATCTAATCCTCTGACTGAGGTTCTGGCTGATCTCTTTTATCAAGCAGTACATCTCACTTGACGATATGTGTCGGAGAAAGAACAATTGTTTGTATGCATCTGAAGTCTCACTAGTGTAATGTGTAGCTAGTCGGCTATGTATGCAATGGAGGGGGGAAAGGAACTGGCCACCCTACCCCATTATCTCCTGGCCTAGTTGCCTCATAAATGGTGTCTTCTTGGTATCACTTGTGACTTTTCTTCGGACAGATGACTAAACGACTAAACAATGGCATCTAATCAAAAGAACATAATGCAATAAAGAACAAAGTTTAATCTGGTGGATCGGATTCCGCCGGTTTCTTTTAACTATTACTCCAATTTCCTCCTCGCAAAGTAGGTTTCAAAGCTGTTTACGTAGCTGCAGAGAGATGCTTACGGTTGTAATTGTATTGCAGTCTTTTAAGTTAAGGATTTAATTTAAAATAGAGAGCAAACATTTTAAATTAAGGTTTCTCTTTAAGCGTTTTCTTCTCTTTCATTTATGTTCATATTTGTACATTAACTCTTAGACTATAATAGAAAAATGAAAGTGGAAACAAATAGACATTTTTGTTCATATACTTAGTATTATTTGTAAAGGACCCTAAATATAGTCAAATATAGAGGAAATATCTGTTTGCAAAATGATAAACGAACTATATAAAACCTGGGAGAAGGAGATAGAACAAGAAGTTAAACAATTAGTATAAAATACTATAATTTATTATTAACATAACCAGGTACTTTCTTTGCTGCTGAATGTACAATATAGGCTAATACCGATCCACTATAGGCCCTATCAATAAAATACCTATATTTGAACTTATTTATTTATAAAAATGTAATATCTTTTTCGAAGTACAAAATTTTACATCTCGCCTTGAAAGACTAAATGTGTTTTGAATTAAATAGAACACATTGACAAATATAAATATGTTAGAAACTGTAAGTTTTCAAGCAAATATGAAGACATTTGTCACTATTAATAGATTTAGATTTAGATTTATTTAATAATAACATATACATAAAAACGTTACATTAAAATACCCCGAAAGAGCAAAGCTCGTGTTCGGGGACAGTTCCGTTACATAAATATACATACATTGTAGACAAAATACTTAAGAAAAAAGGTCACATAAAGATGATAATAATAAAGTTAGTAATAATAATACTAGTAATAACTGAGGGAAAAAAGAGACGCTGTTGTGATTTTGGATTAATATTAAATTATTATTAGTATATAATTAGTCTATGTATTGTGGGTCCCTATCACCACGGCATGGCGCGTCCTCAGGTTGCGGATAGAGGAGATGGCCTCCAGATATGGAGGGTAGCTGCGAATATATTGAATAAGCAGTCGTGGACAGATGATAAAGGGTGGTCCTCCAGCTTGGGGGTTGGGCGAAGCGCTAACAACCCATCACCGTAAAAAAACAGCTTGTTACGAGTGCATATAGAGTGTTCGTTGGGAGACCGGAGGGAAAAAGACCTTTGGGGAGGCCGAGACGTAGATGGGGGGGATAATATTTAAATGGATTTGAGGGAGGTGGGATATGATGATAGAGACTGGATTAATCTTGCACAGGATAGGAACCGATGGCGGGCTTATGTGAGGGCGGCAATGAACCTTCGGGTTCCTTAAAAGCCATTTGTAAGTAAGTAGTAATATAATTAGTACAGATCATGTTGATATAGTAACGAAGATAAGATAGTAAAAATATACTTAGGATAGAAATAAACTTGTTTTACAATACAGGGAAGTCTGTCATATAAATTTTTTAATTCTGGATCTGAAAATTTCATTGCTTAAAATAGTCAATTCTGGATGAAATTTTATTATCGAATTATATAGAAGTGGATCATAAGATACCGAAACATGTTTCATGACGCCAAATTTGTTATTGATGATAATGGTGATGACATTTTGTGTCTTTCTCTATCAAGTCGTTTGGACTTTAAACCCTGCAGTTCATAGGGCTCAGTCCCTATAGGTACATGTTAGCGGTGTAGAGGGAGCTTTTCTCTGTTGTTCCATGGCAACATAATCACTTTATTTATTTTGTCGCTTTGCTCAACAAGCCCGTGGGCTAATTGTGTGCTTATATTTTGTAACAATTTAATTTTCTTTACACCGTGAAAATGTATTTCCCAGGATGATAAACATCGCTAATCCCTTTCACACGGAAGGAGGATTTGAACAACCCCTGTTTACACGTCAGATGACCCGCAACACTGGATCCTTATCTTCGAATGCCTCGATATGAAGGAACTGCGCAGTCTAATTTGTTGGTTTGACTCTGCAGAGCACTCGGGGCGACCCCACAGACTATACGGGACAAATCCTTTTATTTATAAGCTAGAGTCCACGTGCTTAATAAAGAGAGGGATAATGCTTACGTAGCACGGATTAGACTGCATGTTTAAATAAGGCTATATAGTCAATTACGCATTACTGTTTGGTTTCCTGTCCGTATATCTTCCCTAGTTAGGATGACAACATATATTTTGTCTGATTTCTATGCAAGCTATGTTTTACTGTGGTGTACATTGTTTATTGTCCCTAACGTTGTGAGCTTAGCATGATGCCGTAGAAATGAAAGTTTTAAAATCTTTATCCGCGTTGATTTGATAAATAAATCGATACTTATACGCTTCATAGTACAATAAAATTGGAGGATGGAACGTTGAAAGCCATCCTTTTTGTGATATTTGGGATATTTGGATCATCCTTGATGTCATGAAACAGAACGTGTTTATCTACGAAGAGAAACGTGTTGAGTGATCTTCTGTATATGTAATAAGTTAATAACTCTATTTTTTAAATATTTCCACCATTTCACGGTGATCTCGTCGATATAAAAGTTAAATACCGGTATATCTGCAAAGAGAAAAGATTCTTGTCTATCTTTTCGTTTTCTTTATCTTATGGCCTTGTTTACTACTTTCGCTATGTCAGTTTTTATTTTGTGATTTGAAATACAGGCTTCTTACAACAATGAGGAAGTTATTTGGGATTTCTCTAGATTAAAGAATTTCACAGAGCTTTTGCCGGATTACTGTTCAAAAGTGTTTCATATCTTTAAAAGCTATATGTACTATACATGTATATAGGCCCATTTATATTGTGGCGCCATGTTGGAAGATTCTGTTGGCGTCAGGGGGTTGCGCGCGCATCTAGCGAGAAGGAAGCCGCGGGGAATCAGAAACTCCAGCATCGGTAGGAGCTATAGCGCGGTAAGCAGCAAGGGGAGGAGAACTTCAGTGACGGCGCGGAGCGGGGAGAGCAAAGGAAGCATCTCGACGCAGATTTCTCTCGCAGATTCTGTAAGCCATGCGAATCGAAGGTCCGAGAACATGTGGTTTAATAAATGAAAGAGCGAGTCAGTCGCGAGTTAGTCAGTCTTCAGTCAGCCTTCAAGTCTTGGACAGCAGCGAGCAAGGTGGACCTGGGTTCGACGTGCAGTGAACTTGTGTGAGTCCGTAACTGTGGCATTATCCAGGTGAGTGCAACGTATCCGGAGGACTTGAGTTCGACGTGCAGTGAACTTGTGTGAGTCCGTAACTGTGGCAGCGTCCAGGCAAAGGCGACGCTTCCGGAAGACCTGAGTTCGATGGGCAGTGAACTTGAACAATGAGCTAGAACAACTAGCCAGGGCAAGCGAACTGTGAACTGACAACTGACAGTTTTGTTCTGCACATAGTGCTTTGTGAACATTAATTGAAATTAGGAGTACATTGTTGTTCTTTTCAATAATACACGTATGTACATTTTCATTGTCGTCGTGTGGAGTGTAATAACGATTATTGTGTTGCTGTGATCAGTGGAAAACCCATTGTTGTATGGTGAATTATTAAGAATAAACGTCACATTGTTATCGGGTGCGTAGTGATTAAAGGGAATAAAAGTTACAATATGTTAAAATGTTATATTCTCTCTGTTACAAATGTAGATGAAAGAAATAATAAACTCAAAACTTTGAGTATGGGAAAGAGAAGATATGAAGACAGAACCAAGTTTCAGTTGTACCGAAATATTAATAATATTAATATTAATTAATCAATCACAAAATTCGTACCATGTTACACATACAGTCTGAAAGCCTTGTATAAATGATAACATATATATATATATATATATATATATATATATATATATTGTATTGGGGCAGGGACATTGTGACGGATATCACAGTGACACATGATTAATCCTACACGATGCTTATGAATAGAACATAAAGACAATATTCCCAGTGGATGCTTCAGTACCGTCTATACACAAACATAAAAAGCACAGAAAGGACGTCGATAAGTAGGACGAAATAACACCTCTGTGCAATCAGTGGCTTATATATATATATATATATATATATATATATATATATATATATATATATATATCTGAGATTTCTGTAATCATTTCAGTATCAGGCAATACACTTCACACCCTTGACAATAAGACATTCTCTCTAGAAAATCATTTTGAATATACTACGATCCAAAAGAAGATTCCTATACTAGAAAATGAATATCCCGAATCTCCATTATTTCACCTAATATCTGGTTACTTACATACGGATTTTAAGAAACCCGGAGGTTCATTGTCGCCCCCACCGCTATCGGTCCTATTCTCAGCAAGATTAATCCAGTCACTTCCATTATATCCACCTCTCTCAAATGCACTTTCATATTATCCTCCCATCTACGTCTCGGCTTCCCCAAAGGTATTTTTCTCTCTGGCTTTTCGACTAACACTCTATATACATTTCTGGATTCGCCCATACGTGCTACATGTCCTACCCAACTCAAACTTCTGGATTTAATGTTTCTAATTATGTCAGGTGAAGAATACAATGCGTGCAGTTCTGCGTTGTGTAACTTTCTCCGTTATCCTGTAACTTCATCTCTCTTAGCCCTAAATAGTTTCCTAAGAACTTTATTCTCAAACACCCTTAGCCTCTGTTTCTCTCTCAAAGTGAGAATCCAAGTTTCACAACTATACACAACAACCGGTAATATAACTATTTTATGAATTCTAACTTTAAGATTTTTTAAACAAAAATTGTCTATATTTTTATCTTATTTCTGTGTTCTTGTTACGTTTATGTTTCACTTTCATTGTAAACGGGCTTTTATACTTCAACGCTGATAAAATCTAAAAGGAAAGATACGAAAATAACTAAGTAAACATAAATTAATTTTAGATCTCGACATTACTCAAAGTTCAGACATTTATCCATCGGAATAGGTCACTATTGTTTGGGGAAATGTACATAGTGGACTCATTGATTGTAAATATGAATAAAATTAAATTTGTCAGTAGTTTTGAATGAATCGCTGCACTCAGGCAGATTGATATATAGGCTGAATTGTAGGCCTGATATATTTGAAACCACTTCTCAAGTAAATTATAGGAATATTAAAAATTAACATTCTGTGAACATCTGGGAATGACTCCTTGAAGTCCATCGCTGTGGAGTAACGGTGAGCATGCCTGTTCCTGAAACGAGTGGGTCCGGGATGAAATCCTTGTTGGGCAAGTCACCTGGTTGAGGTTTTTTCTGAGTTTTCCCTCATCCCATTAAGCCTTAAATTGACAAAGTATGCTATAGGATACATCAGGTTAATAGGCTATATGCTACAATTTTAATACAACCATAGAAAAAATTGTTAGGAAAATACTATAGGGGAGACTGTTGTACCTTTTTTAAACACTTTTCATATTTTATTTTTTTTTAATTTTGGGAAATGATATTTTTTAAATTAAAAAATACTTTAAATAATTATTGAAGATTCCTTTGCAACTTCGTGCATATGTTTTCCTGTTCTACAAATCTATTAAGGATGGAAAAAATAAAATGTAATATTTTCAAACGTACAACAGGTTCATGTACCTTTGAACATACCCTCTTGTAAGTTGGAACACATGTATTATAGGTGGGAATATAGTTGTCAGAACTGACAATCATATTTAAAATGTATTTGCAACCATAAACCATAGCAGGCTTCTCTGGTTTAGATTTTATTTCCTGGAGGTACAAGAATTGCTTCAACAGCTTTCTTCAAGGCAACCGGATCAATTAGGGGACCTCTTAATTCCGGACTTACTTTGTGACATGATCTTAAAATAAAATAAAGACAAAAAGCAATAGTATTATGTACCTTGGAACATGTTCCTTGGTACAAGATGTGTGTTCAAAGGTACAAGAGGGTGCACGTTTAAGCAAATATGGCTCCCAAAACTAGAGATTCGAATAAATCATGGAAATTAAAATATGTTATTACTCACCAGATGATACGGAACACATTGTACTTAATGAATTGTAACATATACAATCGGATTTTATGTTATATAACATATATCAATGAACTAAATGTTTACTCTTGGTACTAAAAAAGATTATTTCGTTCACAGAACTCACATTTTGCAATAAATCAAACCAAAACTACGACCAGATCTACTTAGTGCCTTTCCCTACAATCTACTTTAGTTTGAGTCCTCTAGGTATTAGCAAAAAATAAAAAAACAAAAAATGTTGAAAGGTACACTATGCTAAAGGTACAACAGTCTCCCCTAATATTGCACAACATATAAAAATATGGACATTGCGATAGTTGTTTTCTTTACGGTCCGACAAGGTTTAATAAACTAGTGTCAGAAATGGACCTTTGCCAAGTTAAGGGTTAAGACCAAACGCTGGGTAATATTCAACCTTGAACTCATTTCGCAGACATTATCACCATGGATAAATATATAATAGGATGCGAAACTGCGGTCAGCACCATCTGGCGGCGGGGGGCTGAAATAAGATGATCAGCGCCCAACGTCGTAGGTGGTGAACATTAGAACTACGTGTTGGGTACATTACCCAGAGTTCTCTATCTATCCGTTCGAGATAATCGAGATATTGCTCGAGGAGACGAGAATGACGAGATGGCAGATAGAAACTTGCTAATAAGTGGACATAAAGTCATACGTGTGTTTATAAGCAGTGTATGTTAAATAGTGATGTTTATGGACGTTTTAAAAATAGTGTTGTTGAATGTATTGTAAAGTAATAGTACTATAATAAATTGCACTATCTAAGTAGTTCTTGCAGACTTTTCCATTGTGCTGTACAATAAATACCCAAAGAATACAATCCCAATTATCTAACCTTTTGCTTTATTTTTTGTCTCTGGTTATATTTTAATCGGGTAGTGTAAAATAGATCGTCTCTTTTATCTTCCTGTTGGCTCCGGTAAGAATATTCAGTAGAAGATTCTGTGAGGAATAAAAATATAAATGTTTTATATATAATAAAAGTAATATAATAGTTATATAAACACTTTTTAATTATTGAATAAAATTAATAAAATCGGTTAAAAACCATACATGTTTTGGACGAATGCTCCTCCATCTTCTAATTCTATCACCAATCTTAATTACCAAATATTTTGAAATGATTAACACTCTGGTTTTGTTATATTTTTCAATTTCAATAATTTTGACATTTTAACATTGCTGTTTGTTAATTTTAATATTACACACTATTCATATTTTTTGGTTCTTCATTTTGTACTCAATATATATTAGATATTGCATTTTTTAAAACTTTTTAAACAACTATTTCAATCAATTTAATTGTATTTAAGCTTATAATATGCATTTGAACTAAGCTACATTTAGGTCATTTTATTTTCAACAATTGCTGACATTTAGATTACGTATCTTTGTAAAATTATTATTTACCACGAGCTTTACACAATTTATGTTTCCTGTTACAGTCGTGGTACTACCACTGAAGATGGAGGAGCATTCCTCCGAAACATGTATGGTTTTTAACCGATTTTATTAATTTTATTCAGTCATTAAAAAGTGTTCATATAACTGTATTATATTACTTTTATTATATATAACTATCTTACTCATGAACACTGACCTAACTTATGTAATTTATAAATGTTTTATTTTAAATTGGGTTAGTTTTGAATATCGATGAGGTTGGGAGGGAATACTTTCTGCACAGTTTAACATTTTCGTTACTAGTTGCGCTACTAAATGCATGGAGTAATTACTCTTTTTGCCACTTGGTGCGCTGTTAGATGTAATAACGCCCCTCCCCCCAACAGGTGGCAGCAAGATCAATTTCTACATCAGCGCCTCTAGTATGTGTTACGGGAAACTCAGTAACTTTCGCATCCTATTATATATTCATCCATGTTATCACTTTCATTTCACTCAGACCCTACTTAACCATAGCAGTTGACAAAGCTTCGTAAAATAACCAATTGAAAAAACAACTCAACAGTGAATGAACAGTAACAGCAATGGTGGAATGAAAAGCTGCAAATAAACCGGAAATATTCATAGATAATTTAACCCACTGCATCTTCGTGTGTAACAAGTTTCATGTGATTAACTGGGGATCAAGCTGGGGTCCCTTTGGTGAGAAGGCGTTAACTGAGAGCCACGGCATAGCGTGGACCCTTCCTGCTTCACCATAAACTCGATTTGCAGCAACATTCTCGCGAAAGGGAAAGCGAATAACATGATAAAATGTAATACAGTGTATGGCACCTTGCGCCGTGAGATGCAGATAAATAGACCGTGGCTGTCGCTAATTAGCATTGCGGTAATCAATTCCCGCGCAGCATCCCCGGACCTGCGACTTGGGGATTGCCTACACTCCCAGGGTGTGGGGCGACAGCGGTGGCAAATGAAATTAGCATGATATGTCCCGTGTTAAGGTACATGATTGTGGCTTAGCTATGCAATTAATACATATAATACCGCCATTGGCTGACTGTGTCAGCACCAGTAATCGGAAACATATGGCCCGCATACCACAGCGGCACGCGACATGGTTTCTGTAATTAATTGTGTGTCTCCGTGATTTGTCTGGGGAATCTTCTGCAATTAACTGTAATTAATGTTATGTCTCGGGATTGTTCTTATTTCAGGAACCTCGGGGAGTATATTCTCAGAGGATTCCAGTTGTCTTTCTACAAACTAAGATCTCTGCATACCTGAATCACCACAACCACTACCACGACCACCATCACTACCATTACCATCACCATCATAATAACCGTTGACTTAGTCTTCCTCATAATCACCGACATGACCATTTCTACTACTTCCAAGTACTTGCGTCTTCAGTGATGAAGGATTATGAATGTGTAGCCTACTGAACATTTGCAAGTATCTTAACTACTTGGTAATAATAACCATTGCGATACTAGGCTATTACAGATAATCTTACGCCGGCATTGGTCAATCCCACACACTGAAACGGCAACAGCTAACGATCGACAAACTCCTGTCATTCTTCGTAATTTATCTCGTATATTCAAAGTCCGTACAACTTGTTTAATAAAATCATCCACATTATTTTATTTTATTTTATGCTATAATGAGCCCTAACCTGTGTTATAGGAGCAGCTGTTGAAAGTGGTTTCCGTTGGCACTCAGACATTCCTGGTATCGCCTGATAAAACTAGAATTCACTAGCAAAGCTTCTGCTTCTATAATTCTTCGAATTTCTGCTGTTATGTTGCCTTTCAATTCATCTATAATGTAAGGTTTAATTATATAGTATCTGATTGTTAGACTTCGTCACAAATAAAACTCAAACACGGTAAGATCTGGTGATCGTGCGGGCCATAACCCACTGACGCCAATAACCTTCCTTATTTCGGCGAACGTCTCACCGGCAGTGTGGCGTGTGGCAGAATCTTAATAAAAATATCTGTATTGTCTCTCATTATCTATCAGCAACAGAGAAACTGGTGTAGATATCTCTGAGCCATAATATATTCCTTGAATTTGTATATATGGGTCCTATTATTCTTGTTGCAATTACTGCACACCGTACACAAATTATTTCATCATGAAGACAAATTTCATGAATTAATCTGGGATTTGCTGAACTGAAGTGCCTTTAGTTTTGTGAACAAACAGAACCATACAAATTAATCCAGTGTCGTCTAAGAAAATCGTTGAATGCGGCTGAACAAGATTATCAGCAATATTCTGCAAAACCAAATTACATTAAATAGCCCTAAATTCACATGACTTGCGTTTTCATGTCTACAGCCATTCTGAAATGTCTCAATTTTAGCTAATTAGTAGGTCTACCTCTGTGGACTGAGCTTTTAGAATCTCCAACATTCTGTGAAATATGACGTAGATATTTTTTTGAAAACGCTTTATTGTCCAATTTCATAATTTTTTCTCTTTTCATGTAAGTGTCGCACGACAAATTTCTCTATTCTAGTGTGAACTTGTGGTGTGGCATTTCAATAAACTAAATTTCATTCACACATAAACTAGAAGTTGATACAGAGTCGTTAAATGACCAACCTAAAAATAAACTTTGTTCGTAATATCATTATTTTTTCAGTGATATTTTTCTTCCTCGGTATCATGTACACTTTCATAGTACAATAATTACATTAATTTTAGCTCTGTCAATATTTCAGATGTTTCTTTTCTAGTGTCCGTATTTGTCAGTAATAGATATATACCAGATAAAATATTGTTTTATAAGATTTAATTTCTTACAACGTTTTACGTAGTCTGTGTTACAAAATGAGAAGAAATTATTAGAATTTAGTTCGTATTAACCAGCAATAAAGGCCGAGGTTTAGTAACGCATACAAAAATGATGCAAAAAATGTATTAACACTTTTAACAATATCAATGACAAGATTTATAATAGCATACATAAATTATATCACTGAACCTTGAAATAATGCTGAATTTAATCGCTTATAATTCACTTAATAAAATTATGAATTTGTGCTTTACAATTTGTTGTAACAAATCGAAAATATACTTAAACATAAAATCCTATGGGTACATGCTTTTGGTAAAGTATTGATGACATTGGTCCCAAATATTTACCATATCTTACATATTGCTTTGTGATAATGAAACTTGAAAATTAAGTTAGTTTCTTAATTTTATACATCCTGTGAAAATTATTTGTTCCAAACCCTAATGTTTTAAAATACCACAAAACCAACAGGCCTTTCTAAATTAAGATTTGTAAGATCTGATAAAAATTTAGGACCAATGAAATCATTAGTTTACCAGGAATTTGTACCTGTGTAATCTTATGTTTCAGTGTATGCAACAATTAAACAAAGTGTTTAGGACAAGTGAATAATCCAAATTAAGTGAACTGTATGTCATTCAATTCAGCTATCTTCCGAGTTTCGAGATTCAGTGATAAAATAATTTATATACGGCTTTCATAAATATTACGGTAGATATTGTCAAAACTGTCAGTGCATGTTTCTCCATAATTTTTGTATGCGTTCATAGCCCGCTGTCCTTAATAGCTAAGTCAATAGATCTGATTTTACTTACGACTCCCAGAAAAAGAGAAAAACTAATATTTACGCTATGACATCTTTCCCCTTTAGTATCTGTAGCATAATACGTGAAATATGTTTCAAAATTTTAATTTAAAATTATTAAAGGAATGGTACTGAAATCTGGGACACAGGCCGGTACAAATATGAAGAGTCCGGGGGGAAAAAGGGGGGGATGTCAACTTTCAGGCAAAATTCAGATTTCCTTTCGCTTATATACAATGAAGTGTATTCATTCTACACTTCGACAAGGGGAAGAAAGTTCTCAGTTACCGAATAAATGCTGGCTAATATTCCTTGTACAGGGAAAGAAGGGGACATTTCCATGTCGAACAGTGAAAGAAGGGGGTCATAAAATATGGTTTTCATTTTTCCTTGCTATTGGATTGAATATTATAGCGTTTGAAATCACAACCCATTGTTCACAATAATCACTAATAAATTTAGCTTCAACAAAGGAATTATTATCAGTGTTGCCAATTCAGCGGTTTTCCCGCTAAATCTAGCTTTTTTGGGTAACCGTCTCGCGGGTAAAATTATATTATCCCGCTTAGCGGAAAAACTAGCGGTTTTTAATCTTTAAAGTTTCTGAAATGAAATTCATGTTAGTATTATTGACGGCTTTCGTAATAAATTACATTTAGGCCTAATTCGTCCTGTGTGTGTTTTGTGAAATAATGGATGTGTTAATGTAGTGATAATTCCATATATTATATGTTACCGTTAAACCCGAAATCGTTCAAAACTAGTAAAAACTAGTTTAAGCAAATATAGATATATAGGTTTTTATTTGTAAAAAGCCTAAAAAAAACCTAAACAAACCTGTTATTGATTCTAGATCTTATGAAAATTCACTTTCTATCTGCATTTTTAAAACTACTTTTTGCTAGTTGAATCTGGTTTTGTCGGATTTTAGGTTTTAACGGTAACATATAAGCTATAATGCAATAAGAATAATTGAAATATGTTGTGGCTGGATAACAGAATAAAGAAAGAAATATAATTACAAAACAAACAAAGAGAAATACAAATAAAATAATACAAGCAATATAAAAAGAAGATACAGTAGTATTAACAAAATTTGAGACCGAATGAGCAGCGCTCGTGCTCGGTCGCAGTTCAGATATAATATTAAAATAAAAAATAATAATAATATAAATAAATAAGTAAAATAAAATAGGAACTAAAATATAATTACAGCGGCAATGGAATTATACAATATAATATTAACACTATAGAAGAATAATATCGCACGTGAAAAGTAGGACTAATATATATTTCAAAATTATAGAATACAAATATAATATAGGTTGATTAATTCATACACATAGGCTATAAATTTATTTAATCAAATTGAAGATATTAACACGTTTCTAATTTTCTTGTTATATGTTAGTGGGTTACATGTTAGAAGTTCTGGGTGTAATTTAGTTAAAGCATTGTACAACCGAGGGCCAATAACAGTATTCAAAATTGCTTTATAGCGCCACATTGGAAATGATAAAAGTGTGCAATATTCGTTACATTCGCGGGTGGATGCTCTATATTGATTAATAATAATAATAATAATATTATTATTATTATTATTATTATTATTATTATTATTATTATTATTATTGAGTATAAGTGTACATTAAAATCTTGAGATATTTATTAGAAAGTCGCGGGTTTTCGAAAGCCATCTAGCGGGATTATAAGAACAACTGTTGGCAAAACTGATTATTATTATTATTATTATTATTATTATTATTATTATTACTATTATTCATGTTAGTTTTACTCTGTATCAGAATCTCTTTGTACCAATACATAAAAGAGGAAGAGGTTTGGACGCGTTAATGATGCTTTTAAAAAGTTAAGAGCCCAAAGTTTTTAAACCGGTAAAGAATGTAACTGCAGAAACAAATATTTTGAAATATTATTTCATCTGAATTGAATAAAACTACTAAACTTACAAAGTAACTCCACGTTATGGTTTGAGTGAATAATCCAGATTTCTTTTCAATAGTCTGTTCTAGATTCTCGCTAAAGCCATAGACAGCAGTGATACCATTTGAGAGGGAACATGATTTGTTATGCCAACATTTTCTGCTGCCATTGAATAACAGTCGTGATTAAGTCATCTTCTTTAAATAAACATATAAACTAATTAATGTTATACACATTGTCCGTTTACCCTCAGCTGGCTGCAATTGAACCATGTAGTCACATCGCATATTCGGACTGCAACAATGGAATTAATTTGTAGCGGCAACGTCGCACTGGTACAATAATCTTTGTTTGTAAAACACGGAAAGTGGAAACCACAGGGGATGTTGATGGCAAAGCAGCAAGGGGTGGGGGTGGCTACTGTGATGAACATATAAAACGGTTATTCCGCTCCATGCTGCGTGTTTCTGACACACTGTTATTCATTGTATTAGTTTATTCAATGAGGGATATCAACTGAGGCTCTTGTATGTACTCCATAAAAATTATACCATGATAAATGTAAAAAATTGTTTGATTGCTTGAGGGTAAACTAAAATATGTTTGAAAATAGAATGAGGAAGTTGCTGTTTTTCCGGGATCTATATTATTTCAACGTGACTAACGAAATTACTTTGAGCGGTGTAGTGTATTGAAGTTAATACTTACTTACTTAGTTACTTACTTACGTATGGCTTTTAAGGAACCAGCAGGTTCATTGCCGCCCTCACATAAGCCCGCCATCGTTCCCTATCCTGTGCACGATTAATCCAATCTCTATCATCATATCCCACCTCCCTCAAATCCATTTTTTATATTATCCTCCCATCTACGCCTCGGCGTCGCCAAAGGTCTTTTTCCGCCAGGTCTTCCACTTAATATTCCATATGCATTTCTGGATTCGTCCAAACGTGCTACATGTCATGCCCAACTCATACGTCTGGATGTAATGTTCCTAATTATGTCAGGTGAAGTATACAATGCGCGCAGTTCTGTGTTGTGTAACTTTCTCCATTCTCCTGTAACTTCATCCCTCTTTGTCCTAAATATTTTTAAGAGCTTATTCTCAAACACCCTTAATATCTGTACCTCTCTCAAAGTGAGAGTCCAAGTTTCACGACCATACAGAACAACCGGTAATATAAGTAGCCTCTATTTTATATTTCTAACTTTCAGATTTTTTGACAACAAACTGGATAACAAAATCTTCTCAACCGAATAATAACACGCATTTCCCATATTAATTATTTATTCTGCGTTTAATTTCCTCCCGAGTGCCATTTATATTTGTTACTGTTGCTCAAAGATATTTGAATTCTTCCACCTCTTCGAAGGATGAATCTCCAATTTTTATGTTTCCATTTCGTACAATATTCTGGTCACGAGAAATAATCATATACTTAGTCTTTTCGGTATTTAAACCTGTCGCTGTACTTGCTTCAAGTAAAATTTCCGTGTTTTCCTTAATCGTTTATGGATTTTCTCCTAATATTCACGTAATCCGCATTGTCAAGCAGCTGATGTAACCCATTCAATTCCAAACCCTCTTTTTTATCATAGTTATTACTATTATTAACTAAAATTTTTGTTTCATATTGTTCTGAAATTTTTATAATAATTTATTAAATACAATGTGTACAAAGAGAAAGATATAGAGAAGTATGATACATTGCGGGTGCATTTCAGAAGTCTTTAGTTTGTTCAATTAGTGATAGAGTTCTGTTTTTGCACGTCTGTAGGTGATACTTGGAGCACGGTTCGTTGCAGATGCAGTCGTCCTTAGGGTCGTGGTAGGTGCTATCTGTGCAGATCTTTCCGTGGAAGCCATGTACCGAAAAATGTGTGTATAGGTGACGTAGTTGGAAGTTTGGTCCTTTCCAGGAGTCTGTTGTCATTGCGTCTGTTTCCATTATCTCCGCCGGGATCTGTCTTGCTTTGCTGCTCCTCTCTTCAATGAAGATTGCTTATGCCTGGGTCTCTGGTAGTTTGAAGCTGTGTTTTATGTCGTCTGCGAAGAAAGATTCCTGCGCTAGGATATATATGCGTGACTGTTTCTCAAGAATTTTGAGGTTGATAGCATCCTTTTGAGGGATCTTGCTTTGACGTTTTCCAGTTTCTTTATGTTTTTGGCCGTCAGGTAGTTCCAGATTAGATGTATTCCATAGGTGGCCGTCGGCATGATTTTGAGCTTAAATAGTGCCATCGCAGTTGGAAGTGATAGGAGTTGTAGCTTGGGTATGTCGTAGATAGCTTTTGTTGCAGCTGCCGTCCGTTCTTGTAGCCTATGTGTAGCGAAAACGTGGTTCCCGTAGTTTGGAGGGTGATTCCCAGGTATTTGAACTTTGTTACGAATTGTAGGGGAGAGTCATCACAGGTGAAACAGTCTCTCTTTGCAAGTCTGCCTCCTCTCCTGAACTTCATTGCTTTGGTTTTCGAAATTCTGAAATTGGTTCACTATATTGTATGACATATTTCAATGTCATTACAGATTTATTTCTTATATCTACTAGTAGATATAATCTATAAGTCTCCTCATTGAAGAATTCTTTAACTATCCCGGAGGTATTCAGAAGATGGATTTTGGTTTCAGGAGCAGCCTTGGTATCTCACTTGGCGTAGCTCGATCGGCTAAGACGCTCGACTCTCGATCCGGAGTTGCGCTCGTTCGTGGAATCGATTCCCGCTTACTCTGATTACCTGGTTGGGTTTTTTTCCGAAGTTTTTCCTAACCTTAAGGCGAATGTTAGGTAATCTATGGCGAATCCTAGACCTTATCTCGTCAAATATCATCTCCCTATCACCAATCCCATCGATGCTAAATTTATTTATTTATTTATTTATTTACTTATTTATTTATTTATTTTGCTAATAATTGTAACATTAAATATAATATATACAGAAAAAACTTTAGCTCGCCCCTGAACGAGTAGGGGCAGATTCCTGAATTGAAATTAAGAAATATATAATACAATTCGTTTTATGTCTACTACACAATAAGAATATACAAATCTAAAGTTACGATTTTTAAATTTTTATAAAATCCATACGTAACTTTTTAAATTTAATACTAGAACTCTTAGAATTGACAAGATTAGGATATTTAAATATAAATTTGTTATATATTCTTGAGCCTAAATTACTACTGTGATTAAATACTATAGCAGTGTTGCATTTTGGTTAAAACAATCTTTTGTTTTATAACTATGAGAATACAATTCAAAATTATTTCGATTTTATGTATGAATTTTATTAATACAGTATAATAAATTTGTCTTATGTTAAGAACATTGAAGTCTAAAAACAATTTTTGAGGTGGAAAATCAATAGGTTTATGAAGACGTATTTTAATTATTTTCTTCTGTATTAAATAAAGTGCATTAAAATTGTATTTAAATAAGCTACCCCATCCTATTAGTACATTATGCAACGAGCTTATAATGATAGTAATTAAGACGCAAGTATGTTTGTTTATAAAACGAGCGCAAGCGAGTTTAATAATTTTGATACAAGTGTCTTAATTACCATTATAGACAAGTTTCATACGACTTTTTATGCTCGACCATACTTCTAACTTTAAATTATTCAGAAGTATACATTTCTTTTGTATCTGACAGAAGATCGAAAGTGACCTTGTTCATAGCTCTTGAATTGCGAGACGTGCGCAGACGCGACAGTATTGATTTTTTCCGAGGAACAATAACATCATTGACCTTGATGTAATGCAGAGAATATATAACCTGGAAATTGATTTAGAATTGAAAAACGAGATGACAAATTGAATTTATTTGAATATTATTTACAATTAACGCTAATTATTATAGTAACAGAACATAACCTTCTGCGACAGTATTGGATTTCCATCCTCCGTGACATTTCCCTCGTCTTTCGATTGCATATCCGAGAATAATCGAAAACCTGAACTTTAATGAATAGG
The DNA here is from genome assembly GCF_040183065.1 of Periplaneta americana. Taxonomy (NCBI): domain Eukaryota; kingdom Metazoa; phylum Arthropoda; class Insecta; order Blattodea; family Blattidae; genus Periplaneta; species Periplaneta americana. Next base: position 140,655,422 of record NC_091127.1, read on the forward strand.
TGTACTTTAATGACATGCATTAAAGGACTGCTACCAGGTGTATAATTACTACATTTCGGCATGGTCGAGCATAAAATATTTTATTTTACGTAATTTATTACAAAGGTAATTAATGTGTTGGTTAAATAACCTAGTAGTTGAAGCAGCGTCGTTAGATAATCAAGTATAGACGTTCAAAATGTTGAATACATATTTAAATTAATCACAGTTCAGAAATCAGTTGTCCATCCAAACCTTAGTTACCTCTCTATTCTTCATCTAATTTGTCCCACTGATCCACATGACGCTGTCTGTTTTCTCTGCTTTTTATTAGCGGTCCGGACTGAACCCCTCTCTCCTTTCTGCACACTTGTTGACGCTTCCTCTCTGTCTCTTTTCCCTTTTTTCCTGCTGCAGAGATAAAGTTGTAGCGTCTCAACTTCATTTCACTTAGAGTCGACGTATCTTTGCCAGAGAAATGTTTTCAAACAATTTCTCTGTCGTTTGCGAGATGGAATCTGACCACATCGTCGAAACCTGCGGGTTTCGCAAGTAATTGAAATTGCCTTCTAGTGGCTGGACCAAGCTCCACTTTCCGAACTATGCTTTCTCCTTTGTTTGCGTTGCTATTAGTCTGAGAACTTTTCTCTTACCACGTCTTTGGTCGTCCTAATTTTACATCTCTTCACTTTCAGTTCACGTTAGCTAATTCACACTCTTAATATCAGTAACAAAGAAGGAAGATTAAGTAGATGACGTCACAGTGTCATTTTGTGCAGGCTGTTGGTTTATTGTGCCGGTCCTCAGATCTTACATATAAGAGTATTTGACTATTATTTTAAATAATGATAAACGAACCAGAACATAAAACTATTAAAAATTACTCGTAGAAGTTATAAAGCATTCGTGGTACAATAAAAATCACGAACCAATGAAGAGACGAAAAACAACCTCAGAGAATATTCCCTCAATCCGGTACATTAATTGATTATTTAACGACGTTATATCAACTTCGACAGTCGCCCTCGGTAGAGCAGTTGGTATAGCGCTGGCCTTCTATGCTCGAGGTTGCGAGTTCGATCCCGGCCGAGGTCGATGGCATTTAAGTGTGTTTAAATGTGACAGGCTCATGTCAGTAGATTTACCGGCATGTAAAAGAACTCCTGCGGGACCAAAAATTCCGACACACCGGCGACGCTGATATAACCTCTGCAGTTCCGTGCGTCGTTAAATAAACCATATTTATTTCAACTTCGACGTTATCTAGTTTCCCAAAAAAATTACAGTAGTGAGATGATTCCGAGGACTCGCTTTGGGATTTTATTCAGTTATTATTAATTACATATATATTAATTTACTTACTTACTGATTTACTTACCTATTTACTTATTTATTTCCTATATTTATTTATTTATATATTCATTCATTTATTTGTTTGTTTATTTATTTGTTTGTTTATTTATTTATTTATTTATTTATTTATTTATTTATTTATTTATTTATTTATTTATTTATTTATTTATTTATTTATTTATTTATTTATAAGCCCCTGTGACTTTGGTTCGTATAAATAAATCTAAAAACGAGAGGTTAAACTAAGATAAAGAAAGAAGGAAATTATTTACATATTTACTTAATATAATTATTATTTATTTGTTAATTTACTTATTTACTCATTATTTGCATTTTTAACTATTTATTTACTGAATGCAATTATTATTTATTTGTTAATTTACTTATTTACTCATTATCTGTCTATTTATTCCCTTAAATTAATTTTAATATATTTTTTATTCACTTATTTCTTCATTATTTGTTTACTTACTTATTTATTTATTTATTTATCTATTTATTTATTTATTTATTTTTATTTATTTCTGTAGTTATTTATTTTATTATTGTTTTTAATTTACTTGTTTACTCATTTTTTCTACTTATTTGTTTATTTATTGGTTTGGTTATTTTCTTATTTTCATTATTATTTATATTTTTTAATTTACTTATTTACTCATTATTTGTTTTTATTTATTTGTTTATATATTGGTTTGGTCATTTACTTGACTTCATTATTATTTATTTGTTTTAATTTACTTATTTACTGATTGCTTATTTACTTACTCACTTATGGCTTTTAAGGAACCCGGAGGTTCATTGCCGCCATCACGTAAGCCCGTCATCTGTCCCTATTCTGAGCAAAATTAATCCAGTTCCTACCATCATACCCCACCTCCCTCATTTGTTAATTTACATATTTAGTCATTATTTGTCTATTTACTTAATTATTAGTTTAATTATTTAATTAACTTTTTTCTGTAACCACTACAGGTTCCCACGATACAATATATAGAGTAAATGCCTTGAGGCTTACTGATACATTGTTGTTAGGGTGAAAAATAACAATTTAATTCTTATTTATTACTTCTCATTTGTTTATTTATTTATTTAATTATTTATTTTATTATTTTCTTGAATTTACTGATGTACTCAATATTTGTTTTTATTTATTTGTTTATTTATTAATTTGGTTATTTACTGAACTTAATGAGTATTTGTTTGTTTTTAATTTTCTTGTTTGCTTGTTATTTGTTTATTTATTTATATAGTTATTACTAAATTTAATTATTATTTATTTGTTAATTTACTTATTTACCCATTATGGATTTATTTATTTATTTATTTACTTAATTTAATTATTATTTATTTTTAATTAATTCATTTATTCATTATTTGTTTATTTATTTACTTAATTTAATTGTTATTTATTTTTTAATTAACCTATTAAATAGTTATTTGTTTGGTTATTTACTTAATTTAATTGTTATTTATTTTTTAATTAACCTATTAAATAGTTATTTGTTTGGTTATTTACTTAATTTAATTATTATTTATTTGCTAATTTACTTATTTTCACATTTGTGTATATATATATATAGGCTTATATTTATTTATTTCTTAATTTGCTTATTTACTCACTCGTTTATTTATTTATTTATTTATTTATTTACTTACGCATTTATTTATTTACTTGTTAATTGTTATTTATTTATTTGTTAATGTATGGTGTAGGCCTATTTCTCTGCACAGAACATCCTTCTACTCATCATCTTTCAGCATATCTATTCCACGCCTCTGGAACTCTTTCCCTAACCATGTCAGAGACTGTCGGACAATATCAAAATTTAAATTTAAATTAAAAATCACATTCTAGTTCATGGAATTGCTTGTTGAACACCTGTCAGGTTGCACAACTTCGGCTTCACCCATAACATATAGTAAATATTGTAACTATGCTGTTGTAAAATTGACAATTAATATATAATGTATTTGTTATTATTATTATTATTATTATTATTATTGTTAATATTATTATTATTATTACTACTACTACTATTATTATTATTACTATTATTATCAGTTATCACTATCATTGCTATCTCTTTTTCCCCCCTTGTATTAGCTCGATGAAAGCTCCATAGTGTTCTTTTGACACTGTTGACCCCTATAGGGCTTTAATTTAATTTATGCTCGACCATGCCGAAATGTAGTAATTATACACCTGGTAGATCCTTTAATGCATGCCATTAAAGTACACCTACTCATTAAAGTACAGATGTTCAGCCAATGACAACTCAGCTTACAGGTGTTCAGCCAATGACAAGTCAGCTTTGTACTGTTATGAAACCGCAAGTATCGATTATTCCCGGATATGCAATCGAAAGAGAATTAGCGAAAAGTCACGGAGGCTGGAAATCCAATATTGTCGCAGAAGGTTATGTTCTGTTACTATAATAATTAGCGTTAATTGTAAATAATATTCAAATAAATTCAATTTGTCACCTCGTTTTTCAATGTCGAATTCAATAATCAAGGTTATATCAAGTTTAACGGGATTACATCAAGGTCAATGACATTATTGTTCCTCGGAAAAAATCAATACTTTCGCGTCTGCGCACATTTCACAATTCACGACCTAGAACAAGGTCACTTCCGTTCTTGTCAGATACAAATAAAATGTATACATCTCAATAATTTCAAGTTAGAAATATGGTCGAGCATTAAAAGTCGTATGAAACTTGCCTATAATGGTAATTAAGAAGCTCGTATGAAAATTATGAAACTCGCTTGCGCTCGTTTCATAAACATCCATACTCGCTTCTTAATTACTATTATTATAGGCTCGTTTCATAATGTACTATTGAATTATTTTCATCAATGTCTGTATTTCTATTTTTTGTATTTATATGTGCTATCTGGTGGGATGGAAGAGAAAGCATTACGGCCTTAATCCTGTCAGATTAAATAAATATTCTATTCTATTTGTTTATTTATTTATGTATTTATTTATTTATTATTTATAGATCAGATTAATAAAGACACGTAACAAGTAACATATTACTTACATCTCATGAAAAATATTTATCTAATAATCACACCAAGACGCGTGATTTGAACCCTCTTGTCACAACAGCTTCGTTGTATGACTTTCACTCAACGCCTAGATCTCGACGGTGTTCATGATTGTTTCATAGTTATGTAGGTAATATTTATTTCAATTAAGAATGTAACGATGTTGATGTCGACTATCTTAATGATTATAGTGATAATAATGACTGTGGTGGTGGTGGTTGTGGTGGTTGTGGTGGTGGTGGTGGTGGTGGTGGTGGTGGTGGTTGTGGTGGTGGTGGTGGTGGTGGTCAAGGTAACGATAACGATTTTCTGAGTTTTCCTATAAAAGTTTCAATTAATACAGAAAACTTCCTTACTATGATGAATATACAGTTCTGTATAGGTTGACTTCGTTATCTGCCATTTTAACCGTAATGCACGATACAGAAATTAATCTCTGGATTATTTAAATCCATAAAACTATTACTTTTGTGGCTGATTGGGGTTCTGCATGAGGTTTTAATATTTCCGAAATCCTCTTTGTTGGGACAATAAAATAGAGAGCATTCGTTAGCATTATTGGTACAAAATATATATTGCATTTTATTTAATTAGTACGGTATTTTTATTACTATTTTTATAGCCGCGCTTCCATCCTCAAATGAAACTCAAACAAACGTTCCTCTGGCTTTTAACTATATTAGCTCATTGTACGGCACATTGTGGGTTCGCTTTGTCTATAAAATGTTATAGTTAATTGTCTTTTTTTAAACTGTGCAACTATAGCTGTAAGATATTTCGCAATTGAGTTTCTGTCGGTGAACACATGAAAATTAATTATATGTACTCTACTTTATTTTTGAGAATTGAATCCATTTCTTAACCTAATTATCGCGTCTGCTTTTACGAGACTGAGTCTAAAAGTAACCTTAATATATAAATAACAAATAACACTCACATAGTAGATCGTAGTATCTGTTATGTAAGGTATAACAGGAACACTTGCATTGTACGTAGTCGGGACAATGTTGAAAAGCGTTTGTAGTCTTATTATACATTTCAATTAATAAAATAATTTTGGTTCTCTCTCGTATAATCATTTCATATATTAGACTTCGCTTTGACTCGCAGGGTGTGATTTTGTCACATGTAATAAGATAAGCGGAACTGCCTCAACGTGTCTAATATTAAACAGTGGTGCATATACAGTATATAAACTACATGCACGAGACCATTATATTTATTTATTTATTTATCCATTTTATTGCTAGTCAGTCTGAAATGAATACAAATTAATACAATGTAAGATAAACTAGCCCACTCCTGAATGAGTAAGACTCGTGGTTAGGAGGGGATTCCAATACATACAAAAATAAAATTAAAATTGAGAGTGAATACGGATTAAAAAGTGTTTAATATGTTTAAACCCAAACTATAAATCCAATAAGTCTTTTTATATCTTTTATTAATTTGGAGGGGATTCGTGGTTAAAATAATATTAAAATAAAATTTGTTTAATAATCTGGGACTTTGACTCATTCTATGATTAAAAGCTGCAATGGTTTTACATTTAGGTTCAGACAAACGTAGAGAATTCGTATTTTTACTTCTATATTTCTTTCATCAATGGAGCAAATTGAAAAGTAAAGGTTTGGGAATTGTTTTCTATTCTCACTGGAAGAAAGGTAACTCGTTAATCTCAACCAAAAAAGGACTTTCGAGCAGTCAGTGGACGTAAGCGATTAAGATGAGCTGTAATACAATACCTGTACATACTCTCCCTGGTAGAACTCTTGACTCAACCCGTTGCAGAAGATGCGACGAGCAAGAAACGCTTCCTCACGTCTTGGGTTTCTGCCATCATGGAGAATTGCTCCGAATCAACAAACATAATATGGTTCGTCCTCTCGTCGCAGCTTCAATTCGTCATAATGCTTCCTATGAGGTTTATGAGGAGGTGGTTGCATCTCTTCTGATGGCTCTACCAGACGTGATAATATCATAATTGATCGGCAGAAGGATACGTGTGTCATTCTTGATCCCACAATTCGTTTACAGATGCATGAGCAACAGCCACAAGAGGTGTGTCGTGAAAAACAAGTCATATATGAGCCTTGTTGTCAGCATCTCGGAGCACAATACCACATCACACATTGGACAGTTTTTGGGCTCATGTTCGGTGCCCGTGGCACGATCCCACGAGAAACTTTAAATCAACTTGAACAATTTAAAATTTCTGATGCAACGATTGATGCCATAGGATCTCATGTGTTAAAATCATCTTTGGCTATAATTAGTAAACATTTGTACCCAACATACTTTTATTGTAAATGATTTCCGATGTTTTCGTAGGCCTATCATTTATCTTAATGTTTTTTTTCCCTTTCAAATTCGCACACAATTGGTTTTAATGATTATTCTTTATGAATTGATTAGTAGGCGGCTTTTTAACCCTTTAAAGTTGCCTTTTAAAGTTATTAAGATTTCTTTGAAAATGTTTTAATAAAATAAAATAATAAATTTGTTTAATGTTGAAAACTTTGAAATGTTTATACAACAGTCCAGTTGAGAATCTTTCTGCTTTTTTTAAACAAATTTTTAATACTTTTTTCTGTAGTAAAATTAACGTATATAGGTTGGATTTATAATTTCCAAGGGGTTGTATAAAAAATTTCCAAAGTGTAATTAATATCTGTAATATTTTATCCTTGAAGCTAAACCGACGAGTGCAGAATGCTAACTTCAGTGTATAGTTGAGTGTCGGTATTATATTTTATTACTGCACTTTAATTCATAATATAACTTATAGGTTTTCATTTAATCATAGAGATTTCCTTAAATCGCCTGCAAAAGTTTAAATATCTTATATTAACTAATTGAAACGTACCTTTTCTGCACGAGCGCAGAAGTAAGGTGTACCAGAGTTAGTGATTTGTATTGAGTGGTGGCTACAGAATAAAATTGAGGCTGCATCAATTATGTAGGGACCGAGAAAGTGGAAGTACTTTGTGTGTATTCGTGTAAATATGTTTCAGACAAACGGACTTCATTAACTCTGTAGTGAAATCTTTATCAAGAGAGTTACAGGGCTTTAAAACCTCCCTTCCTCATCCCAATTACATTAACTTATAGGTGAGGTTTTCATTAAATTTCTCGTCCCATATTTAACATCTCGCCTCCGGGAAGCTACATCTTCCTTTAAGAATCGCTGTGTCGTTCTATTCGGGAAGCAGAAAAGTCACAAACGAAATTAGAACCTCTACTGTAAACTTATTGCTACCTTCTAAGTTGTAACAATCTCTCTAAACAAGTTCGCACTCTCTATTGTGTCTTCTTTATTAAACTTCTCCATTATTCATGATTTTCCTCAGCTAAATTCAGTCTACGGGAACATTTGGACTTAGTACGATACAAACTATGATAGCTGGTTCGAAAACTTTCGTGTTTTAGTTAACAATGTGCTAAGTATATGTTGTCTTCAGAGGGAAGATCAGCGTCGTGCTTACCCCAAGTCACGTGATCGTAAATAATAAAATACTTGGAATTAATGAAATAGATATACAGCTAATTTCTATATTAAATTATACCTGAATTATATAGATACTAGTGGCTTGTATAGAAAATGCTGCAAGCTAAATTCATTAGACGTTCAAATAAAAATTTCTCAGATTTATTTTCAGTGAAGAATACCAGATATTTTGAAAGTTATTTGCTTCCGTAATAATGAAACATACTCCCTCTAAATAGTTTTTTTATATGACAAATACTTTTTCTTGAACCTATCCACTTCAGTTTTTGAGTTTCAATGCGAAAACGCAAGTAACAATGTCAGGACGATCAGTGGGAGTAAAACAATAATTACTTCAGGTGATTGTGGATTGTAGATGAAAGTTAAAAAAAAAAGTGAGGTTTGCTATGCTTTCGAACAATAGACATAGCATCTTGGTATAGCTGCTGCATGGAGAGCTTGAAATGTAGAGGGAATAATCATTTTATCCTTCTAAGAGATCTTGCTGAAATGATCGAGAGGCTACAAAATTTTGTAGGCCTCTTATTTTATCAGTAAGTAATACCTTTTGGTTTTTCCTTAGAAACTGTAATTTTTGCGCTCTCTCGAGTCAATATTGAAGAGAATAACGCATATAAATATCAATACCACACCGCCATTAAGTATATGAAAAAGATCCAACCCCACTTGATTAATAACTATAAAAATATTTCATTTTAATAACAATATTATCTTACGTGAGTTTTGTAGTTCTATATATACTATATAGCCGACACTCAGTAAATTATAGAAATGAAGACTAATTCCATATAATCTCTACATCTAGCCTACTTATATAACCCCAAAACGTTTCACTTCCATATCATTAATATAGCAGTAATGTGTATAATTAATGAAAAATAGTCACATCATGACATTAACTATAATAATATGTAATTTCTAATGGTAATAATGTCATCAAACTACCTCAAGTTTTGTAGATTTTAATATCCAATACACAGTTGTACTCAGAAAATTACACGCCGCAGAATCAGACTTGTAAATTATTATTTTTAGTAAGTCTTGAAGTTTTTAATAACAAATTGAATTTGAGCTCTAATTATGTCAGCAATCCTGCAGGTTGTAGCCATCGTGTGATATTGTTTATTGTAGTGTGTGTTTTGTTTTATTCTGAAAAGCCATTATTCCTCAAAACTGACGACAGATGGATTTTGCAAAATAGGAAAATGATATAGGAAAATGAATATTTCACTGAAAACTACTATTTTTCTGAAAAACGTTGAGTTCCAAGTTCAAAATGAGGGTTCATTTATTAAAATCCGTTCAGCCGTTTTCCCGTAATTTCCATTACCAGTTCAAATTATATTATCTACAAGTTTGGAAATTCCTGTTCCATTTGCTACGAGATCTTGAACGAGAAACACGTTTTAGGGACGGTTTTGTAAGCTGCTGTGATTTTATAATAAACAACTTCCTGCCGCGTTAAAGTTTGGTTTTGCTACCTTGCGAAACAATTTCATAATCGCAGCAGGTAATGTGGATCATTCAAACGAGTCAACGTGCCCATTAAATGCATACTTTCAAACATATACTGTGCTCAGGGAGCAGCAATTACACCATCATGCACGCAATGGGGCCAAATGATTTCGCATCCAGAGTTCATTTCGGTCAATTTTTATCTAGAGTCGTTCTATTGAATGGAACTTCTTACAGTTTGCACTGTTCACAGATGATGACTGTTTAATCTCTGATGATGTCTTCAAAAACCGCAACAGCCATGTCTGGAGTGACGAAAATTCATTTACCACCCTCATGTCTGGTCACCAGCAACGATTCTCTGTCAAAGTGTGGGCTGGAATTGTACATGATTACATATATACTGCCACTCCTTTAGGATGGTCGACGTTACTTGCGGCGATTGTGTTATTGTTTTGCAAGATAGCGCCATCAACGTCAACGCGGTAGAAAGTTATTTGTTATGAAAAAACAGAGCAGCTTACAAAAAACTTCCTAAAACTTATTTCTTGTTGAATATCTTGTGGCGCCTGAAATAGGCATTTTCCATCATTGATTACCTATCTCAAAATTTTCAGTTAAAACTCTCTATTATCTTATTATTTTGATCCTAAAGGTACTCTGTATTTATATATCAACAAAAACAGTACAGTAATTTATAACTGAAGTAAACTATTAATTATAGTACATGCGTTATTCAATAATTAGTGGCAACATTTAAATTGACAATAAAAGAAAACATTTTTTGGAACAGTCACATGTTGCAGTGCTAGAATTAATTCCTCCAGCATACCTCAGGGAGAAAACGGATGCCATTCACAACGTTTTGTTGCACTAATCTTCCAACAGACTGCTGAACTGCTGCTATAATTGTCTGTCTGGTTCTAAAGTGAACTCCTCTAACTAAATGATAATTCATTTTCGCAAAAATGTCAAAATCACGAAGGCTCATATCTGGGAAGTATGGAGAATGCTCCAGAATTTCCCAGTTCCATTAGCGTAGTAAATTAACCACAGAGGCAGCTATGTGAGATCGAGCACCATCATATAGCACAATAGGATGAGAATTCATGAGATTTGGACGTTTACGACGCACCGCTGGTCGTAAATGGTGTTCCAGAGAGTAGCTGTAGTATGAACCATTCACACGATTTCCCGCAGGAACTGAATGAGTGACAAGGACACCGTCAAAATCATAAGCAACAATGAACATGACTTTAAGTGGATCCTGTTCTTGCCGATAGTTTTTTGGCCATGGGGAATCATTGTGCCGCCACTCATTTGATTGTCTCTTCAATTTTGGTTGGTAGCATCGAACCCAGGTTTCATCTAAAGTTATAATACGTGGAAGAAAGGCTCTCCTTCACATCCATAGCGTTCTAAGTGCAATCTCGCTGCTTCCATTCTGTGCCACATGTCTTCCTCTTTAAGATTGTGTGGGACCCACCGAGCGCAGATTTTCCTCAGCTTTAACTTCTTCTTTAGTACAGTATGTGAAGTATCGTACCACGAGCAATTGCAACTTACCTTGCTAGTTCAATACAAGTCCAACAACGGTGTTTTTTTCAGCAGAGCTCTTATAGTGTTCACATGCGCATCATCACTTTCTGATTGCGGTCTGCCAGCTCCACGTTTTCCCGTTGCGAAATACATGTGCCCACCTAGCCACGGTACGATATGGTGAAGTCTCTACCACAAGCTTCCAGTAATGCTGTATGGCATTGTCGAGCATTCTTGCCTCTTGCAAACTGAATTTTAATGAAGCATATTGTTCGTATTGATAAACATTTTAGAGCACTACAGATAACAGTCTACAAATTAAACTCACTAAAAATATCTTATAAATGAGATTATTGTCTTCAAACTCACAGATAACACACATCAGATGCTCTTTCTTCTCATTGTTATCAGCTTCCATCTTTTACCGCTGATAGCGCCATATACAAACATTGTCGCCAGGAAGAAAATCTTTTATATATAACAGGAATTTATCGACTGCCTATTTCAGTAGGTGTGGCTTTTGAATATCAGTTAAAAGAAACACAAAAGTCATTGCTATTTGCAACATGATAAACTTAAATTGTATGAAACCTATGAGAAAATATGACGTGTTAACTTCGTGATATAAATTTGTTTTATTGTTTTCGACATTCCAGGCATTGTCACGCTGATTACTTGCTACACTGAATGTATTTCATCTCTGGATGTCATAATACTGGAATGTGCGTCAATGATATTGACAGTACTTTTCAGAGGAATTGTGGTACGGGAAACGTCATAGCATTGTCTAACACAGATTCCACATTTAACATCAGCACAAACTGCATCTCTGTTGAGGATATTAACAGGACTAGAGAGAATTCGTAGACTTGCATTTGATAACCAAAACCTTTGTAAAGAATCGTTTGGTTGTAGTACCATTTGCCGTAACAAACCAGAAGTAGGAGTACCTGTGGTCAACTTCGAAATTTCATATGAGAACATAGATCATTGAAGGTACCATTGGAAAGTACTTTTAAAAAGAAACAACTTTTACTGAAACTACTTTTTCTAACAAAGCAACAAAAATGGCATCTTCTGAGAAATGCTGTAGCCTATGTTGTTTATGTACAGTAGTGGCAAAAAAAAAACCTGACCGACCCTTGTAGCTGATTGAAGAGCCTTGTTCACTCCAGAGCACGATAGACTGGTAACTGAGACTTTCATGTTTCGAATCCTACCGGGGAAGGAAACTTTTTTTTGTTCCTTACTCAAATTTATTCCCAATACTTTTCGATTGCAGCGATATTTTACTACTTAATTAACTTATTATTCCCAGAACATGAATTTTACCACCTTATTTTCTAATGGCTTTCCAAGTGGGCTACATAAGCAATCGAAACTACAACAATTTCACTAAATTACTCGCTATCTTGTGAATGCGGGCGTGGCATGCGCAGTGGCTCTTTTCGGGGACTTTGATTATTTCGTCGATCCAGTTTTTTTTTGCCACAACTGTACCGGTAGCAGGTACAGCATACTTGTTAACACTGCACGTGTCTTCCTACATTTATTTTGCCTATTGCATGGTAATTTTTGGCCAGAACTCGTAGGATATAATATTCTGGCTTGCTTTCCGGATGTTTGTTTCCTTTCTCATTTAATTCTTGGACAACCAACTTCTTAGGCCTACACACAACTACGTTTCTTTTCTATCCAGTCTTTGTTAGGAATTTTATTTACACTTTCTGAATTGTCTTCTAATTTCTTTTACTTCGTAATCTATGTTTCACTACTACAAGTCAATGTGAGAATTACCATTGTTTTAAAATTATTGTGTGTATTTTTTCTATGTTTCTTAAAGTTTCATATATTGTTCTAAATATACTTCGGAATCTAATTAATTTTTCATCTATATCTCTGTCCGGATATGGTATTTCGATTCATCTTGTTCTTATATTTTATTGATAGTGGATATGAAAAAAATTCTCCAGCCCATATACAGAGTGTTTCCGAGGTGGTATTACAAACTTTCAGGGATGATGGCGAAGGGCACATGTATCAATTTGAGATAAGGAACCATGGGTCCGGAAATGACTGAGTCGAAACTTATAAGCAAAAGTAGTTGTGTGGAAATGGAATTGTAATTTGGCACCACGTGTCCTCCTTCCCTTAACCATTGGAACAGTCGTGGAAAAATGGTATGGGCCGGATGTCTCCTACGTGGGTACTTGTCCCAATACAATCTGTGAGCTTGTCTACTGTTCCCATTGGCTTATCCGTATTCGAAAATCAGGTATGCTTATTCCACTCTCATGTACTCCTTCATTTCACTAGGACTGATCGACTGGACACTGCATCTTGTACACATGCACTGCTGTCTACAGACGTGCATATCAGGACCGACCATTCCGTTACACATTACGCTATCTGCATTGCTTCAGTGTAGGTTCCTGTCCCCATCCCTCAGACAGCGCACTGTATGGAATACTGTAAGTAGACAACGTAAACAATGTCAGATAAATATAGTATGTGTAAGATGTACATGTGTACAGAGGAATAAAATTATTTCATTTCCACAGAACTATTTTTTTCTTGTAACTTTCGACTCGGTCATTTCCGGACCAGGGTTCCTTTTCTCAAATTGATAGATGTGCCCTTCGCCATCATCCCTGAGAGTTTGTAACACCACTCGGAAACACCGTGTATAATATAGCTACCACTTTTTCTGTTAATAATACCGTAATCATGTCTTCTTGAAAAAATTTTGCGAAATAAAGTGAATAATATAATAATAATAATAATAATAATAATAATAATAATAATAATAATAATAATAATAATAATAATAATAATAGTAATGATTTATTTTAGCTGGCAGAGTTAAGGCCGTAAGGCCTTCTCTTCCACTCATCCAGCAAAAAGTGTATATACATATGCATGAACTTACAAAGAATTCAACAATTTGATTTAGATGAGAGTTACATGCATACAAGAGTTATTTACAAATTAAACAACAAAATACTATGAAGTATTAATTAAACACTGAAATAAACTGTGTAGCAGAATTAAACTAAAATACATAGAATGTTAATATATTTCAAATAATATTAGATAATAGAAAGAGATTATTATGAGACAATTAAAATACAGCACAATCAGGATGATGTCTAAAGAAAAAAATTAACAATGTAGTCAGTGATATTTTAAATCAGTATGATTGGAGTGAAATGCTAATAAGGTTATCTTTTAAGCTGTTCTTAAAGGTGTTTGTTGTCTTGCAGTCCCTAATACTTTGTGACAAGGAATTCCATTGACACGAGGTGGATATTGTAAAAGATGATGAACAACAAGATGTTCTATGAAGAGGTATACTTAGCGTGCCACAGATAAGTGATCTGGTATTTACGTCGTGGTTAGAGTATAGATAGGAGAAACGAGACGAAAGGTAATTTGGTGTTGAGTTGTGCAGAATTCGAAAGAGTAAAGAGAAAGTGTGTAAAGTTCTACGTTCTTTAAGTCGGAGCCACGAGAGACTTGCGAAGGACGATGATATGTGATCATATCGTCGGATGTTGCACACGTATCTGACGCACACATTCTGAGAGCCGGATAAGCAAGAGTAAGCCTAGACCGTGGAAGTTAGTATGGCAGTCATATTTTAATACAAATTCAAAGTTTTATTCTGTTTGAAAAAAAATTCGGTCTCTAGAACAGATATCTTGGATTAATTTTGCGGAGAATTCCGCTTTACTAGATGTTGTACTGAGAAATTGAGTATGTGACTTCATCAAGTCTTTGTTATATATTATGAAATTGATTGAATTGCAACACAACTGCGCATTGTGAACTTGACCACTGCGTATGTAATTATCATCATGATGCAGTCGATAACGGGCTTGTAATGTTTGCGCATTAATGAATATATAGTCTCGCTGGTACTTCGCAACCACATTTAATGGCATTATCGTAATACCGCACAACACGAATAGAACGTCGCAGAGGTTTGAATTTTGATATTATTTCCTCCCGTAATTACAAGCTGGACGGAGTTACAATACCCCACACAGGTTACTTGCTGTACGAGTGAGTGAGTGAGTGAGTGAGTGAGTGAGTGAGTGAGTGAGTGAGTGAACGAAAGAGTTATGGAACACAATAATGAAAAAACTAGTAATGGAACGGAAGAAGGACCAAACTTACGGATTTCTAACTGAATGGACGAATGAACAAGTGACCTGGTACATGAATTGTTAGGAAGTGAGAAATAAACGATAAGATAAATGGGTTGGATAAAAAGTAATGGCAACAGTTCGATATTTCTAACATGGCTTTATTCACAGGGGTACAAGATTTACGTACCTTCTATATAGTCGCCCCCCGTATTTATTACCTTTTGCCAAATGTTTGGAAGGCGACGTACATCATCAGCTCGTCCATCTTTGTTGATGTTCCGTACTGACCGCCCTAAAGCACGGATAAGTTCATCTCTGGTATTGTACCGGGTCCGTCGCAGTGGTTCTTTCACTTTGGTGAAAAGATCGTAATCGCATGAATCATATCGGGTGAGTACGGTGGATGTTCCAGTAGTCCGCGTTTCCGTCTGCCTTGGAGGTACAGCGTGGCGCAGTTTTACCCCATCAATGTCATATACCACATTGAACATCACCTTCACAGCACTTTGTGTAGGGCTCAATTTCTTTGGACGAGGAGAACCGGGATGCTTCCATTCATTTGATTGACGTTTCAAGTTTGGTTCATACGAGCGAGTCCAGGTTTCGTCCATAGCGACGATTCGTCCAAGAAAGTCGTCACCTTCGCTTTGGTACCGGTGCAACAAGGCCTTCCCGGAACGCTTTAACCCATCGTGCAACTGTGCGATATGGCAACGCTGCATCGCCACATGCTTCAAGCAGTTCCTGAAAACATTCTTGTGCACTATGACCTCGTGCCATTTCAATTTTGATCCAGGAACGTTGCTCTAGTTTTGTAAGGATGGTCTTAGGGCGCTCGCACTATCCCTATGAAAGTGAACGTTCTACACACTGCAGTAGATTGATGGAGTACTGTCGCCGCTGTCTGCCCTAACTCATCTAACAGTCCTTCTTCATATCCACACAGCTGGCAGCTCTCGAACGCACCATCGTCACGTGGCAGCAGTGTTGCCATTACTTTTTATCCAACCTATGTAAATAAAATTATGAAGTGCGTAAAATGTGAATAAATTAATATAAATAAATGTAAATACATAAATTAATAATAAGTAAATATGTAAATAAATAAATAAATAAATAAATAGATAAATAAAAGATGATAGAAAATAAGAAATACTACGCGAAAAAGTGAAGAATCTATAAGTAACCAGTCAACTGTCCGAAGACAGTTGTGAACCTCATAGGTGACATCAATAAGACATCATGATATATTAAATAAGCAAAATTACCCTATATATAAATGAATTAATGTAGAATGAATGAATGAAATATATTGTTAACGGCATAATAAATGATTAATGGAAAAACGGGTGAATAACTGGATGAATGGAAGGACGTTTGATGGTCAGAACGGTGAAGAAATAGACAAATGAATTATTGACATGACGATGGAATTTAAGATCGAGTAAGGGAATGAATAGATGAAAAAAGATTAATGAAAGATTGAGGAAGTGAACTAATTACATACACATTAATAATTTAAGAGCTGAAGAATATAAAAAATGATATAGCTAATGATGAGCAATGCTAATTTTGAAAGTTTGCTGGTAGGTCCTGATTTACTTAATAGTGGCGTGAAGTTGTCGAAATAATAGCAGTTCCATTTTATAAATTTAATTTTTGTCATTCGGAAAGGAAAATTATTTTTTTCGTGAATTTTAAATAAACGACCAGTAATTCTCTTGCGCTTTAATCCCACTCAAATCCTATTAACTTTTTCCAGCTACTATTCATAAACACTCGCAACAGTGATCTAATAGTTTCGGCATACTTCAATTGACTAGTCAGAAGTTCAAATTTTAATGGAAAATGGATCAATTATGCATATATTTCTGATTAAAATTTTGTCAATTTCCAGATGAAAAATATTATTTAGATAAAATTGATATGGTAATAAAAGTGGATTAAATGCGACTTTCATACTTTTATTTTAAAGTCTACTGACCGAATTTAGATTGAATTTCAGTTAATTTTCCAATGCTTGTAAATCGTAACTGCCTCTGTGTATGGGTGTTTCCACGAAACGTTCATTAACAAATACCAATTTCTCTCTCTATCCCTTTTTTAGTCGTTCAGCTATCCAACTAAGCGTTCAGCCAGGCAGAATCAGATAGCAAACTGCTTCTGACAAAGTAACTAAGCTCCTACCCCATTATGTAGTTGCAGGGCTACATTTCTGGTAATACTTCAATTTTATAAGTTATTATTATAAAGAGTGAACAATAAGTATAAAATATTGCTAATAACTTCTTAAATTTTAGTTATACAAAACAAAAAATATGTCTACAAAAGCTATTAGAGATAAACTACACAATATGATACGAGTGTTCGAAAAAAGTCAGTTATTCAGATATACAGGATGTGACCAGCGTATAGGTAATTAAGTATGGACACTTTGCGTCGACACATTTGGTGTAACAGAACTGATTTCAATGACCTTCAAGCCAGCTAAACTATTTCCAACTAAAGATTGAAGTAGACGTAAACAAAACCGAAATATATTACTCCGCAATCGCAAGCTAGCTACCAAAACGCATTATTCTCAGCAAGTGAGCACGCAGGGCAGCCACCGTCTGATATATCGCAGACAACATTTCAACACATTCATTGAACTAACCCGTAAAATGCTCACAGAGGGTTAATATTTATTATTTCTCTACTGGGAAGAGTGGATTTTCTTTTTCTGTAGATTCACGATTAAATGTTATTCTTCGAAGTGTGGAGAATTTCTCTAATTCTACAGAAATTTGAGGCTGGCAACACTGAATCTCGCACTGGGTTATACCAGCTGTGTTGTGCTCTGTGGAGCTGCAAGTCACCTTGGGAGGGATTTAATGCCTATTACGCATGCGTGTTACCACAATACACGTTACAATGCTTTAACATGCAATGTCTGAAATTACTAATTTAAACATGTTGTTTAAATCGTAAGAAAGTGTTCTTATAAGCATGTTTAATTCACTCGTATTCCATGTATATTATACATTTTATTATTTAAGAAGGAACTATTTTAATGTAAGGAAGAAGATGACAAGCATGAGTTTGGAGGCGTTGTGCGTCCAATAGCCAATCAGGAACCATTATGCCACTTGAATTTATTTACATTTACTTCAATCTTTAGCTGGAAAGAGAGTAGAGCGTGAGGTTCTGCTTTCTCCCTAGAGTTGGCGCTGACATCACACCAGCTAGCAGTCGACACAGCGGAAATATAACACATTTAATTAATACATCTAGGTACATTATGTAGGTACTGAAAATAAATTGGATCCATAAAATAATAAATCCGTCATTAACTGTAATGTTTAGACTCTAGAGTTCCTTTATAATAAGAGTTGAGACATTGACCCAAACAACAATTAAAATATGTAATGATTTGATAGCACTGAAAATGGATAAACAAAACTCTTATGAGAAGTAGAATCATATACCTATATTATTATTATATACAAATATTAAACGAATTCGATACTTAATTTTATAATGTATTATATTATTTTATAATATAATTTATTATTTCTGAAATATAAAAAAATATTATTACAACTAGTTTGCCACTGAGAAATAAGGAAAAGCTGTTAACATGCATTTATTTGAAGCAAAGCGTTACTGGATTGTGCAGTAAGGTAGGCGATGTTTGGATACTGTGTCTCAATTCTATACTCAATAATTATCTTAGCGTATGTTCGATTACACTAACCTCTAGCGCTTGAAAGTGGAACTAAACGCCGGCACACAGAGAAAAAAACACAGGAAAATTAGCTCAATGTCCATTCTTTATAATCCCTATTCGCTGGTGTGACAGTAAACTTAATTTTTTTAATGGCACCCTATATAAAAATTTACATATTCCGTGTCTCCGTTAAATTGGACGTATCGATATGTTTAATGTCTCTTAACTATTTATTAAACTTATTTCTTGGACTTCAAACTTGAGACAATTAAATATGTAAAATCATGTTGAGTAGGTTATAAAAGTAAACAAAACACTATTACAAACAAAATTTTACCATAGGTGCTCAAAATGAGATCATTCATACTCAAACAATGTCCCAGTCTATCTTGGAAACAGTCTTTCTCACAGTTACATGACTAATCTGTTCCATCTCATATTTACAGTAGACTGTTAATAATAAAGATAAAACAAATGACTCTGCATTTATTTAAAGGGGCCTTGGACAACAATCGGATTAATATTCATTTAACAACCCTTTTTATACTAATGGTATTCATATATGTTTATAATAACTATAATAATAAACAAACATAGATGGGTGGACTGATTAATACAGAGTGATTCATTATTACGTGTAAATACTTCGTGTGTGTAATGTAGAAGTGAAACTAAGACTAAAACGTTCTATAAAACTTTTTCTTAAAGCCTTTAATTCCAGAGTTAACGCCATTTTTCGTGGAACTTGCGCTCCCAAACAAAGAAAGGATAACACGCCAAATGTAAACTAATCATTACTTTCGTACAGTGCATTTGGACTTCAATGCAAAAATAACCAAAGTCAATAAATTCATATCCTTGGCAGTCTACTTATGCACGTTTTGTGAACTAAAACCAAACACAGTAAAGAATGTAAAGCAATTTCTTCTAAACTTTACACATTTGCACAATTCTTAGTGTAATGCATGTTCAAAGTGCTGTCCCTCAACTTGAAGAAGTCCAGAGGATTCATGTCCGGTGATCTGGCTGCCAAGGAGTTGGCCCTGCGCGACCTATCCATTGACCTGGATACGCAGCATTGAGATACGCCCTTACGTTGCGGCAGTAATGCGCAGAGGCACCATTGTGCATAAACCATTAGTTCACTCGCGTTGGAAAAGGGATATCATGTAGCAGACTATGCAATTCGCATTCCAATAATGCGCAGTAGATTTCCCCAGTCAACCGCAGAGGTGAACTCGAGGTCCGAGCAACTGATTCCCCATAATACTA
Organism: Periplaneta americana; assembly: GCF_040183065.1. NCBI lineage: Eukaryota > Metazoa > Arthropoda > Insecta > Blattodea > Blattidae > Periplaneta > Periplaneta americana. Next base: position 140,675,442 of record NC_091127.1, read on the forward strand.
CACCAAATGTGTGGGAGAACAGTAATGCCTATGCAGTTACTATGACGTAGGTGCCATCTGCTGGAACTCTGGAATTAAAGGTTTTGAGAAAAAGTTATATATAACGTTTTAGTCTTAGTTTCACCTCTACAATACACACACAAAGTATTTACACGTAATAATGAATCATCCTGTATAGCGATTCATATGATAGTTATAGAAAACAATAATTCATTTCTCATAAGCGGATCTCTCAAGGAGAGTTCATGGCTCTCAGCTAGAATAATGGGTTCTATGAATATTTTGACTGCTTGTCTGGGTTCGATCCCCGGTTCTTCTTTTCAGACTCTTTAATTTCGAACTCCGATTCAGGTGACGCTAGAACGTTCTAGTTAAAACTGCTATAAAAATAAAAGTTCTTATAAAAGCTCCTATCCTGTCTTCTGCAATCATTCACATTTCGAATCTATAAAACTCGTGTTAGCAAAAGTGAAAGTTAGCGACAGAGGAATTGAATATAACATGTTCTAACAAGCACAATTCGTCAATATGGTGCGGGTTGTTGTCGATCTCGTCTGTCGTAAAGCATATGGTCTGTCACAGTCTGAAGTCAACGTTTTTCTTGGTCTACCCAGGTTGTGACGTTTTCATAGCAGTTTCGCTAGGAGTGACATACTCAAACTATCTTCTTCTTCTTCTTCTTCTTCTTCTTCACTTCATGGTATACGCAATCAAGTACCTGTTCCGTCTTCAAAGTCCTCCAGCCATCGTTTCCTAGGTCTGCCCACCGATCTTCTTCCTTTAGGATGATATTGCATTATTTGTTTAGTAAGTCTGGTATCTGGCATTCTATCGACATTTTCTTTCCAATTTTGTTTAAAATCTTTTAACCTTTCATTTATATTAAAAATTTCTAACTCTTCTCTTATGCTTTCATTTGTTATTAAGTCTCTCTTTGTACATCCCTTCACATTTCTTAGAAATTTCATTTCTGTCGTCTGTATCAAAATATCTTAAAATTAATTATTAAATTGTATTAAACGTTTACGCTGTCTGTTCTTTAAAGGTACTGTTTTATTTTGCCCGTTATTTATTCCGATTAAAACAAACAAATTAATCTGAGGGTTTGAAGATAACTTACGCAATAAGAAATAATATCGGGACTATGAGAAGAGTAAAGGACTGAATAAAAAACTTTCCAGTGATAAATACAACTATTAAAAAGTTTAAAATTCGAAAGGAAATAAATCATTAACACATTGACTTCAAAACTTTAACACAACAATATCATACAAAAACATTCACATGGACATTATTAAATAAAGTACAAAAGTGAATATAAAATACAGTGACACAGAAGTTTCACAATTACATGTTTGAGTAGGCCTATATTTTTGTGTCGTTCTCACAATATTTTCAACTAATAATTAAATTAAGGAATATTAGTTTGTATTATGAAGTCAGGGGAAGTGACACAGTGCAGATTGTTCCATTTTGTACGCTGTAAATTAGTAACTAGCGGTGGAGAAAATATTTATCTTTTGCTCTCAGTAGCTTACTAATGTGGCAGTTGATATAAACAGCAATGAACTGAAATATAAACGCTTAGTATCTATCTGTCTATATATCTACCTATGGCTCTTCGGCCCGTTTACGGGCCATGGCCTCCCCAATTCTTCCTCTTCATTCTTCTCTATCCCTTGCTGCCACCTTCCAGTTCCGCAATCGTAGCAAACTGGTAGTATCTTCTTGAACCATATCCTCCCACTTATTCCGTGGTCTTCCAACAGGTCTTTTTCCTCCATATTGCCCCTCTAAAGTTCTCCTTGGTTTCCTTCCCTTCTCCATCCTGGCTATATGTCCTTCCCATTGCAGTCTCTTGATCCATATGAAAGTTGACAAAGCTATATCGTTGTATAAGGTGCATAATTCATGATTATATCGGATTCTCCATTTTCGTCCCTTGCCACTGGTCCAAATATCCTCCTCAACACCTTTCTTTCGAAGTTGTCAACTGCATTCTGTGATTTTTTTGTGAAAGTCCAATTTTCAGTTCCATATATATTTATACTACAGATCATTGTTTTATATAGTTAAATTCGACTTCTCCAATTGGCCTCACAATATCTAATTAGAGGGATAAGTGAATAATATGCTTTATTAGCGACTTTAATTCGATTCTGGATATCTATATTCTCTTCATTGCCATGCGTGAAAGTCACACCTAAATATTTAAATTAATTTACTACTTCTTTTTTTGGTTGGAGATCTGTATATCTACATCCTGGTTCCTTCTTTTTCTATTTAGTATCATGATCTTTGTTCTTGCCTCATTTATTTTCAAACCGTACGCTTAGTATAGACTTTGGAAATATAGATTCCCGGTAAACGTTTTCAATAATACAATTTTTAACTATGTTGAAAGTCAATTAATCGAATGTTATTAAGATTGACAGTAGCATCTTCCTCTTCACTGATACTAGAGTGTGTGAGTAGAGGGCAAGGCCTATCAACCAAACTGAAATGAGGCTTAGTAGTACTGTGCGAGATGTACTCAGTGACAGATTCGAAGATTCGACGTCCTAGGAAAATGGGAGGCAATTTACATACAATATATCTAGCAAACAGGAGGCAATTAACGTATTTATAAAAAGGCACACATCTCAACTGGATTGCCAAATGGCATCATCTATATGAAAAAAAAAATTATGTTTTATTCAACGACGCTCGCATCTACAGAGGTTATATGAGCGTCGCCGGATGTGCCGGAATTTTGTCCCGCAGGAGTTCTTTTACATGCCAGTAAATCTACTGACATGAGCCTTTCGCATTTAGGCACACTTAAATGCCATCGACCTGGCCCGGGATCGAACCCGCAATCTTGGGCATAGAAGGCCAGCGCTATACCAACTCGCCAACCAGGTCGACCATCTATATGATATTTAAGAGATCTGTGGTTCACGAAAGCTGAAAAATGAGAAATTGAGATGAAAATATATTAATGACCACGGATTTGAAAGCAGTTACGAGGAGACAAATATTACAGGTTATTTAGTTTTTATGTATTCAACTGATCCATACCTTTATTATAATATTCATACATATAATATACATTAATAGTCTCATTATAGAAATAGAAATATATATATTCTCCCTGTAACATAGTCCTAGTAAGCTTATATTAAATTAATTTTCATCATTTTACTAGCTATCTCAAATATTAAATTAATTATAATTCATTGAATTAAATTAGCTCATAAATTAAGTTACTACTTTACCTTATAGATTTATCTAAATTTAAATAAATGCGTAGTGAAGATTATTGCTGGAGAACCTTTTAAGTGTAGTGTAAATATTTTTAATTTAAATTTATGTATGGTATTGATTAAGGCTGGTTGAGTGGAACAGAAGACCTTATGGCCTTAACTCTGCCAGCGAAAATAAAACATTATTATTATTTATTGAAGTCTATCAGCCATGGAGACTGGAAAATTTTGTCATTGAACTGAAATTGTGATTTTGTTCGTGGTCCACACTTTCAGCACTCTTGCGGAGCGAAATAGCGTAGCTGTTGCTCACCTAATGCGTGTAATTTGGAAACATTTCGGGCTCCCAACACACTCGCGCGCGCGCGTACGGTTCACTCAAAGGGAAGCGAAATGGCGTCGTAAAAGCGGGCGGCAAGTTACGACAAATTACACAGAGCGCTCCGATAACATCGGCCGGCGAGGGCGTGAATGCAAGGCCTGCACACATGTTAAGTGATTGGCTGTACCGCGTCTAGCCTCATGCTGCTATCCATAAAACATGGGGATTATTGTGGATTTCTGAATTGCAATACAAGTGCTGTATTACTATGGGCTGTTGTTAAATTACACAAAGTAACTAGAAACATATATATCATTGTATGGTGGAAACATTTGTAGGCTACACATCTCCTGGAGCAAGTTTAACGTTTGATTTCATACGATGTAGCAATCTTCATCAAGAAATAGTAGACTCTATTTTTGTTTCATTATCACATCAATAAAACCGTAGCTGCATTCTTCTTCCGAAGGAAGATATATGAATTGAGGTTCCCTGTAAAACAACAGCCCAAATTCGGAAAACTATATTTTACAGGAGGAGGTTTTATTTTAATTATTCAGTTATGGGTTACATTTTATTATAAGTTTTGGTTTTAGTTTTACATAATCAAACTGAATATACAGGAACATCATTTTATTTTTACTTCAGTTTTTATTGTACCTGAGTTTTTGAATGTACTTCACTCACACCCCTTGTACTAATGAATTTCAACCGTCCTCCACACAGATCCAAGACCGCATATACAGTCATAGTAGCCTTACGGTCATAGTAAACAGTACGTTCCAAAAATATGTCCGCGTTTTCCAGTGACGATAGAGCTTTCAATATTGAATCATTTTCGCACAGGTACTGTCGTCCATTTGCCTACGTCGTATCCCGGTTTCCCCCACCAGCTTTTATTCGCCAGCTAGTGGCTGGGCTGTCTTAGAACATTAATTTCTGTTAGGAATTTGACATCTGCGTAATATTATACAACTGTTTAGAATAACTTAAATAAAAGGGCCTCGTTAAGTAATTAACTGTCACGTGATTTCCTCCCTTTCTACGATTCTACGACATAACCACTTGGACGGACAGTAGATAGTATGTCTGAATAATTTTACCTTTTCGGATCGGACAGAAGTGAAGACTGAATTTACAGTACGTAAGGTAGTCTACTCTTTTATAGAGTAGGTACAGAATTATTTCAACATGAGTTACTAGAACGAAGGACGAAAAAGGTAATTGGGATTAGGTACAATAGTCTATAGTGCGTTAATATGAAGATTAGAACAGAAGTCTGTATCGAAATGAACGGCCACCATTTTCAAAAAGGTGTTTAAATATCCATGTTATGATTATTTTTCAATTTAACTTCATTCTCTATATTGTACGCTAATGTGCTGTAGAAAGTATAATATACACTGCATAATGAATACGTCCACATGGACAGCTCAGTTCGTGAGTAAATACACTGATTGTTAATACTGTACTGTATTTTAATTAAACAAAATCCTAATGAAAATGATCAAACTCAAAAGCGCGATATTTCCTAGTTTATCTAAATGGATGAACTACTTTTCTTCCCTGCTATACCTAGTAAAGTGATTTGTTTGTATATTACGCCAGTATCATCGAACTCCAGTCGTGGAAGGGGGTAATAAACGGCTTTGCTCCAACGGTATAGCCAGGTTAATATTAAAAATATTAGTAAAAATAAAATGATGTCCCTGTAGAATCAAGTTTCAGTGTTTGAGTGCTTGAATACGGCTTATAATATAAGGCTGACTTGTCATGTTGTTTTATTTTAGATCACTGATTACGTATGCAAAAGTGCTAACATTTTTTATTTTATTATACTCTTTGATAATTATTGCATTAAGTTTCGTTTCCATTATTAACTGTTATTTTTCCTTGTTTCAATACCATTTTACTTAAATAATTACTATTATTATTGCAGCAATAATTACTGTATAATAATAATAATAATAATAATAATAATAATAATAATAATAATAATAATAATAATTTACTCTTAGTACAATATCAATAGTAATCTTTTGTTAATTCTCATATAATTGCAGTGCAATTTGGGGATACAGCTGGCGCCAGTATTTTTGGCGTATGTCCTAGATATATAGTCCTCAGTTTGTGAGCTTGGTGCTAGTGCAAGTGAGAATGGTACCACTACCACATCAGCCATTTGCCAAACACAATTGTCAGACTGACTGCGGCAAATGTAAAACACTCGCACTTAACGTTCCCATTACTTATTTCGCACGCCAAAAACGGTGACGCGGATTGTACAAATATATTCTGGGGGTACGTTAATAAAAAAAAGATTAAATTCCATTGAGGTAGAAGAAGAAAGTCAAGGAATATTATGGGCAGTAAAAAAAAGGTCATACGGGAATGGGTATATAAGAGTTGCTAATTAATTAATTATAAAAAACGAATCTGATACAACGTTAAAACAATTTAATTTTATTTCCTATAATATATATATATATAATACGAAATGAATGAATATATGAAGAAATGAATAAATAAATAAATATAAGTAAGCTAATAAATAAATAAAATAAATAAATAACCTAAAATAGAAAGAAATGAAGGAATAAATGAACGAACGAATTAATGAATGAAGGAAGAAATAAAGAAATAAATAAAGGATTAAATAAAGAAAGAAAAATATTACCTTACTCTCTTCAGCAATGTTCTTAACGTTTGTGCCGTTTTCAAGGCATTGAATAATATTTACTTTGTCAGAAATATTCAGACTTGAAAGTGTTTGTGACACAATGCCTTACCGGCATGCGGAGGCTTGGATTCTCTTCTGCTTTCTTTAGACTCAAACGCATTCTACTAAATCGACGGAGCAGAGTACCCTGTTCATTGTATAATGAAGCAGTTACACTCATTTGCATTGTGGCATTATGGAAGATAATAATTAATATTTAACATTTCTAAACCTGAACTTTCCGTATACACTAATCCATACTTGCTTTATCTGACATCGCAAACTCTCTATCTTTTTGTATGTGAGGTCTAACAGTTATACGCAATTGTATTATGAAAGGGAATCTGGAGGCTACATCTAATATTTAGAAGTTCTTGGCCAAAACCTAAAAAAATGTGCACATCTCCAGAAATCCTCCCCTTTGCCACAACCTGTAATTATTGCAGAGTGAAGTGGTCAGCATTTCCGAGCTCTGATTCGTTGGCTTAGCGCCGGCACTATGAATAATTGAGTAAGAACTGCTCCTTTGTGCGTCTTGCGTACAAAGCCCAGCCCCTTAGACTCAGTTGAATAATTGATAATTACTAACAATATCCCTGGGAACATGCTTTGTTATCTAGAAATGTCTGAATCAATACACGAATGATATTTTATTATTTACAAGCTCTTAGAATTTCTTCGACTAATGAGATACTGATGTATACGACGAGTTCTTTTCATGTCTATGTGACAATAAGTTGTGATATTTAGTGAACGAAATAAGAGGTATTTCACATATTATACAGCTTGGATGAATTAGACGTAATATTTCTACAGGGTTCGACAGAATGATCTTTTCGTTTTAAATTGGCCGCTGCAGGGGTTTCATGATAGTTGCGCTTGAGTGATATATATATCTTTGAGCAGCACAAGCCATGCCATTTCAGTTGTTATTGCAAGTTATCTTGAACCTTACATCTCCTAAGTCTGTCTTTGGAACTGCTCGGTACGACATGTACTCATCAACGTAACGGCACGGCAAGGATGCCCCTCCCTCGGATAACGTGACTCTTTTCAGAAAACGTTGGTTATTTCAGTTTGTGGCTCTCTACTGTAAAAGGACTTGGTTCAGTACAGACATCATCATTTCACCATACTCCGGTTTTGAGAGGAGAACATGGTTTCGCAGCAGGTTTTAATTAATCTGTAATGAGCATGTATTTAAATATAATCGTGTATACACTCCTCCTCTCTCCTCTACAGCTATTTCTATACATTATATAGCCCTACATGACTTACACATACAGCTAATATGTACATATTCTTATAACAATATTTTACAGGCTTATTATTTGAATTTACATTAATTTACAATTATATACAGTCCGTATCCCTATCATCGTCATCGTCTTCATCGCTTGGTCCAAAATCAATTATTATTTCGTCAATGCCATCAACCATTCGGAATTATCTTCTTAATCGCAGGTACTACTTTCTGAACAAGAGAGAATTCTTCGATTGTATCCCGAATTACATGTTGATCGAAGTCGTCCATTTCAACTTTACACAAGTCCTAATTCTGGAATGAAATATTATGTTTTGTAGAACTATAACAAAATAATAACTTACAACAGTAATTCATTATGTCGCTCACAGTACATACACACTATTGTACATAACTATTATAGGAATAATTTCTAAACATTAGCCTACATTCCTATTCTTTCCCGGAGTAGTGTGAGGTTCATTTGGTTGTAATTCAATATTATTGTTAATTCTCTTCATGGAACTAATACTTTTGCCAGTGTATTTAGCCGCTCTCTCATATTCTTTATCAAGAGGTTGCAGCAAACATTTGTTTAATTTTTCCTCCTCGCAACACTTAATTATATTTGCGAGTCCACACCTGTGGAGTAACGGTCAGCGCGTCTGGCCGCGAAACCAGGTGGCCCGGGTTCGATTCCCGGTCGGGGCAAGTTACCTGGTTGAGGTTTTTTCCGGGGTTTTCCCTCAACCCAATATGAGCAAATGCTGGGTAACTTTCGGTGTTGGACCCCGGACTCATTTCACCGGCATTATCACCTTCATCTCATTCAGACGCTAAATAACCTTAGATGTTGATAAAGCGTCGTAAAATAACCTACTACTATCTATTAGCGATAATTCCTCTTTCTTCGCTGTGGATAACAGCGCTACTTTTTCTACGCGGTGGTGTGATTTCACCATAATTACTATCCTGTGGTTGCTGCTCCATGTTAACACTACTGGTACGCAGTGAAGGAAGGAAATAGCTCTATGTTTCTTGACAAGAGATAATGATGCGGAGCATGCGCAAATAACTCAGTTGACTCCACCCACGTTACGCGCTTACTTCCCTCTGCCCCTCTGTCACCGCTCAGGATGTTCAAGATAACTTGCAATAACAGTACCATCATGGCGAGGACACCTGAACGTCGTGCATTTTGTTTTTGAAGCATACAGTAGAACCCCGATTATCCGCCACTCTATTAACCGATTGGAGGATTATCCGACTGTGCTTTGTTCATTTTTTATAGAAATGTATGAAGTACTGTAAATTATATTAGCAAGTTATTTTTTCTGGAGAAGGTTATTATAAGACATTACCCTTACACAATATCGTCTACTGTTGCAGTTGTCGTACTGTATAACTTCTATATAAAATATCTTCCACGGATATAAAAAAGAAATCGTGTTGTACTAATTATAGAAATTGCAAATATCTGAGTAATTTGGGCAATGAGGAACTGTGACTGATCTCTAAATACGAGATTCGAGTCATAATGTGTGCAATTTAATTGAAATCAAGGATAAATTGTATAAAATTTGTAAGTCTACAACACGCTACCTCCACTATTCATATATTTTCACAGGCAGCCATTACCAGAAGTTTAATTGCCCCTTAAACGCCGTTTTTAACAACCAGGCTGAAATCAGTGAACTTCTTATGCACTACTTAATTTGAATATAAGATAATAGAGGAAATTACAAAAATGTAAGCATTATTGACTAAATTCACGAAAATATTTTAAGGTATGCATTATCCACGAAATTGAAATATAAAAATTGGAGATTTATCCTACCAAGAGGTGGTGAAATTGAACTGTCTTGGAAGAACAGTGACAAATATAAATGACAATCGGGAGCAAATTAAATGCAGAATAAATATGGGATATGCCTATTATTATTATTCGGTTGAGAAGCTTTTGTCATCTAGTCTGCTATGAAAAAATCTTTGTTACAATTTATAAAACAGTTATATTACCGGTTGTTCTGTATGGTTGTGAAACTTGGACTCTCACTGTGAGAGAGCAACAGAGATTAAGGGTGTTTGAGAATAAGATTCTTAGGAAAATATTTGGGGCTAAGAGGGATGAAGTTACAGGAGAATGGAGAAAGTTACACAACGCAGAAATGCACGCATTGTATTCTTCACCTTACATCAGTAGGAACATTAAATTCAGCTTTTTGCATGCCAGTAAATCTACTAACATGAGCGTGTCGCATTTAAACACACTCTATAATTATATTGCAACTCCCTCAAACACATTTTAATATTATCTACATTTCGGCCTCTCAACTAACACTCTATTTGCATTTCTGGATTCGGAGAATGAAATGCTTGCAGTTCTGTTTTGTGTAACTTTCTCAATTCTCCTGTAACGTCTTCTATCTAAACCCAAAATATTTTATTAAGAACCTTATTCTTAAACAACCTTAATCTCTGTGCCTCAAAGTAAGCATCCAAGTTTCACAACCATGCAGAACAACCGGTAATATAACTGTTTTATAAATTCTAAATTTCAGATTTTTTGACAGCAAACTACGGCAAATATGTAAATAGTACAGAGACAAACGTGAGTTCGTTGACCTCTTACAACTTTATTACAAGACGAAAGAAGACTGTGTTAGCGGCGATGTTGTAGGCCTGCTGAAACATTTAACTTAATTTTCTAATTAATTATGCATTTAACATGAAACGTGATATAGGTTTTATATTCCTTTAAGTGTACCCTATTGCCCCACTAAATCTGCAGGATTATTTCACTTCACTCCTGTACATAATATTTACTCTCAGTATACTTACTTTGTTTGTATTTATCTTGTTTGTATCATTTATTGGTGCATTACTCTTCTGGAAATTCTATATAACTAAATTCTGGATCATTTTGGCTCTACTATTTACTCCATTGTAGCAGTCGTACGATGACCCCAAAGAGTAGTGGTTACTCTTCTAACCCCCTCTCCTTCCACCTGAGAAAGATAAAATAAAAAAACCTGTGGAACGTTGTGAGATCATCATATTATATTAACCAGCAATGCAAAATATCCTAGCTGCAGCACCCATGAAAGTAACAAACATACAAATATTTCAGTATATAAATTCAGTGAATGTAAAATATGAAGCACATTTGTGTATCAGCAAAATTGGAACGAGAGGAATTATAATTGAAGACCGAAAATGTACTTAAAATCAATACTGGTAACAGGAAAATATTCAATAAATACTCCCTACAAAATAAATTGTCCACATGTCATTTATTTTGAAGGCAGTTCAGTAATGATTGACGATGACCTTAATAGTGAATTCGATTATAGTATTTGTATTACAGAAGTCGAGCATTTTCATGGGAAAACATCCTTATCTTTGCATGGAGATGTGGACGTTATGTCTGCAGAACATTCTTGTAGTAGAAATCATTATAGTTGTTTATGCTGGTTCAAAACATTTCCAGAAAGCAGAAAAGACATGATTACGACTTTCTCTGCAGATGGCACCACTTTTGCTTCCTAGGTATCCGTTGTGATGGATATTTTCACAAAGTATTTTCTGCTTACTTTTAGGGTAAAAATAGCTCATTCTAATCTCATGTATAGTGTTCAATCTTGAGAAAAGTTGTGATGCTTTTAACCCTCTTAGTGCCTACACACTTTGCGTAGTGTTACGTGAAAAAATGCCAAGTAAATTCACACAAGTGAACCGCTCCATTGCACTGAACAGTATGCTATAATTTGCTTTTGACTGTAGATGGGTGTGTACCTGTTCAGAACCATTGCATATTGGTTGAAGTATTTGCAGGGAGATGCCCAGTAAAATGAAGTGTAATGGTTTGCTGTATGCGGCTTTGTTCCGGCCAAACATCTCTACAGAACAGTCCATGGCCAGGGCAAAAGCTGACGGCAATCACTCCAAATACAATTTAGGACCGATTTGCAAAACTTGCTAACTGAAAAAACTAAATTTTACAGGCGAGACAAAACACTATAGTAAGCAAGTTTTGCTATATATCTCACTTATAGCAGAAATCAAGTTCTGAAAAAACGATCACACTTTGACACACTACAAAGAAGAGAAATAACCCAATTTTACTAAGACGCCTTGAACATCATGTAGAGGCCTGGCTTATGTTAAAGAATTCATCAAAATCTCAATTTTACAAATTTTGCAGTTATCAAGTTTTGAAAAAAAAAAAGTCCTCAATTGTTGTCCTCCACGTTGATTCTTGTCCGAGATAAATAGGGGAATAACAGTAAGTGAACTCAGTTTGTTACAGATTATCAAATAGGGAAGTATCCAAAAAAATGTTCCAAATAACCCTGCAAATTTTCTCGCTTTGAGTGCCAAAATCTATTTGACAGTTGAGCAGGACGTCAGATGATGTAAGGAGAAAGGTGATCAGTTCTTGCATCACACTGTAGCGGGTGGTAAGTCCTGGTTCAATTATTTTGACATCCTGATGTCGATCTAGCATGAAGTGGAAACACCATATCTTCTCTCCCTAAAGGCTCAAATTGCAAGAAAATATCAGGAATGTCATGTTATTATAATTATTTTCGATTAACGAGGTACATTTCTAATGGTACTTCTGGAAAGTTGATAGAAACTCTCGGGCATCTGAGACAAAACATCAGGTCTTTTGACAAGTAGAGTGATGTTGCTCCATGTCAATGCTCGAGCTCACACCGCCATAGCAATAAGGGACGTGTTGCTAAGGTTTCGTTGGAAAACGTTACCAAACTTGGTTTACAGGCCAAATTGATCTTTATGCAATTTATGTAGATTTCAAGATTTGAAGAAAAGCCTGAAAGAACCACATTTTCGTCTGGCGAAACGGTGCAATATAACTGTTAAACTTTGATTCAGATCCAGATCACAGGGATTTCACGAAGTCAATGTCTATCATCTGGTGACACAGTGGGAGAAGTGTGGTAACAACCATTGTGATATTTAATTTGTTTGCATTAGCGATTACTAATTTTGAATTGAGAGACAGAAAATATTCGCACCAAAATTTTTTGATAAAAAAATTAATTCATCAGTTAAGTGTAGTGATGCCATTTTCTATACCAGATTGCCAATTCTTCCTCGGACAACGGAAGCCTCTGTTATTCCATGTCTTCAACTGAAATCGAACGAATTATCAACTCGCTTGACTGATCTAAAGAGTCTCATTTCTGATGAGTGAGTCGAGTGCTGCTTTCTGCCCACCCTTCGCCTCTATGTATAGCGACGTCTCTTGCGACAACAGTACAATAAATTGTGCTTTGCTTTTAGTTGCTTCTTTGAAGTCTCCTTCTTTGCTACGGTACCTACAAATGTTTTGTAATTTATGAAATGTTTTGTTCATACAAGACTGTGAGCATCTTACATTAACAGTACAATAAGGTGCCTTTTACACGAATTGAGATGCCTCTATAACTAAGAAAGGACAACATCGTTTCAGTGACACAAATCCGACCATCCATTTTTATTTGTATATATTGATAGGGTGCTTGGTTTGAGTGAGAATTTTTATCCATCACCAACACCACCACCATAATCATAATCATCATGTCTTTGAAGTAATAGGTAGTTTTATTTATGGCACGGTCATCTTATATAATGTTGATTAGGTATGACCAAACACTATGGCACAGGAGATAGCGCGTGCATTTCTCAACCAAGTGGTATGTGGTTCACTTCTCCGTGTCTCCATTATACAGGACTATGTTTTCCTTTTTTTTTCTTGTACTTTTCTTGTGACATCTCGTCATACTGACGAAACGGTCAGGGAGCCCCATTATATTAGATAATCTAGCGTTGTTCCGAGAAAGGTCAAAACATTGAAATTATTATATTACAGCTCCTCAAAAAAAAAATGTAAGTCAAAGGTTGGTAATATTGTGATACTAATAATTTTATGATAGTTCTTTCTGACAATTTTTACAATTTTACCGAGGGAGAGGAATATCGTTTTTTTTTGCATTAACGTATTAAGGGAATGTTCGTGAACAAGTTTTTGCACAAAATCGCTCCTTCTCTGGCTCAGTAAAATAATTGTAAAATAATTATCAAAAAGAACTATCATAATATTATCAGTATCACAGTATTACCAACCTTTACTCTACACGGTGTTTCCGAGGTGGTGTTACAAACTTTCAGGGGTGATGGCGAAGGGCGCATGCATCAATTTCAGATCAGGAATCATGGTCCGGAAATGACTGAGTCGAAAGTTGTAAGCAAAAATAGTTGTGTGGAAATGGACTTGTAATTTCGCACCACGTGACCTCCTTCCCTTAACCTTTGGAACAGTCGTGGGAAGATGGTATGGGCCGGATGTCTCCTACGTGAGTACTTGTCCCGATACAATATGTGAGCTTGTCTACTGTTCCCATTGGCTCATCCGTATTCGAAAATCAGGTCTGCTTATTCCGCTCTCGTGTACTCCTCCATTTCACTAGGACTAATCGACTGGACACTGCAACTTGTACACATACACTGCTGTCTACAGACGTGCATATCAGGACCGACCATGTCCGTTACACATTACGCTATCTGCATTGCTTTAGTGTAGTTTTCTGTCCCCACCCCTCAGACAGGGCACTGAATGGAATAGTGTAAGTAGACAACTTAAAGAACTTCAGATGAATACAGTATGTGTAAGATGTACAGATAAATACGCATAAATAAGGTGTACAGAGGAATAAAATTATTTCATTTCCATACAAATATTTTTGCTTGTAACTTTCGACTCTGTCATTTCCGGACCAGGGTTACTTATCTCAAATTGATACATGTGCCCTTCACCATCATCCTTGAAAGTCTGTAACACCACTTCGGAAACACCTTGTATATCTTCATTCTAAGGAACTGACCACCCTAGCCCATTATCTCCTGACTTAGTTCCCTCATAAGTGCTGCTATGTTGATATCACTTGTGAGATTTAGACCTGTCTTCAGACAGTTGATTATATAGTACATCAACATCTTTATTATTTCCTTTTTACGGGTTGATTGGGTGAATCTACGAATAAATGGTTTATTGGTTCAATCAGTGAATAAATGATTGATTTACTGATTCATTTATTGATTGATTATTCGATCGATTTTATTTGCCGACATCTCAATTTTGAGAAATTGTTCACCATTGTTGAGTATATATATATATATCATAAGCAAGGATTACTAGAATTAATAAAGAAAAGTAAGACCGGAACTTTTCACTTTCAGTTTTCTATTTTGTGAATCTAGTCCATTACATGGTATAAATTAATTAAACTACTTTTCGACCCTACTTTACTTCAGTAGGAAACCAATGTAAGATTTATTATCACTATTAAGTTGGGCTTGAATCAGCGAAAATAAGATAAAAGTTACAAGATACACAGGTACTCAATTCTTACTGTAAGAAAATATTTCCCTATTAATTACCTGAAATCATACCGGTTGTGTTCAGTATGTAGTGTGCATAGATGGTTTTATATTAAAAATACTATAATAAATCAGATACCTCTGATTGACGTACTGGCTGATATGTACATCTATTATCAGGCAGTATATCTCACTTTACGATATGTGTCACAGGAAGAACAATTGTTTGTATGCCTCTGAAGTCTGATTAGTGTAATATGTAGCTAATCGGCGATGTGTGCAATCGAGGGAGGAAAAGGAACTGATTCTACCCTATTATCTCCTTGCCTAGTTGGTATCATAAGTGGTCCCTTGTTGGTATCACTCGTGAGGTCCAGACTTGTCTTCGGAGAGTTGACTAAACAAAAACAACAACAACAAATCAGTATCCAAAACACAGTATTTTCAAAAGTAGCCTATAGAGCCCTTGTTTTATCAACAATAATCTCATTGCAGGTTTTGATTTATCGAGAGAAAATCAAAACTCGAGTGGGATTTAATTGATTATTACACGATTAGAAGAAAGTATATAAAGATTAGAAGAAATAAAGTACTCTGATACAATAAAATATTAATTTAATTGCTGAAATTCTATTTCACTAATGTTAGCTTCACCAAAACGTTTGAACGGAGGCGCCATTTTCAGTTGACTGTCTATGCTGTAAACAAATGACGATCGCAAAGCATATTTTATAGTATCGAAAGAATTTGCAGGTGAAATGTTGACAAACAAAGTAACAAATGATAGGAAGGTGATAAAAACAGCAGAAAGTATATAAAGATTAGAAAACATAAAGTACTTTAATACAATAAAATAGATATTAATTGACTTACTGAAATTCTATTTCACTAATGTTACCTTCACCAAAATGTTTGAACGGAGCCGCCATTTTCAGTCGAATATCTATGCGGGAAACAAATGACGATCGCAAAGGATGTTTTACAGTACCATAAAGAATTTTCAGTTTGAAATGTTGGCAAGCAAAGCAACAAATGCTAGGATAGTGATAAAAACAAAGAAATGCTAGGGAAGCGATAAAACTAAAAAATGCTAGGGAAGCGATAAAATTAAACAAATGCTAGGGAAGCGATAAAATTGTGCGATAAGCGGCCATGGTTGGTTGAAAAACGTCCTTTCATACCGTTTTATTGGCAAAGGTATTAAGACGCAGTAAACGTGTAATAGTCACTATGATAAGTTCTGCATTTGGATTAAGTCATTTCTGCACATTTCTCAGCCCTTAGTCCATCGAGAATTCCTGCTTGTTTACAAATTTGACTACCATTGACGATCCGTTGATGTAATATTCCTACTTCGTTTATTGGGTTTGGATATACCATAGTTTTTAAATGCCCTACAGCTAAATAAGGGGATTAATTTCAGGGAATCGTGCATGTTTCTGAATGAATATCCTGGGCCTACACACTGGTCATCGCAGCTGTTGGTCTATAAAATCTCTACGTAGAAAACGAAATGTGTTCCGTCATGGATCATATTTGTGGTTCATGGACAGGCACATTTCGTAGCAGAACAGCTAAATTCATCAATAAACAATGACATGCGGAACATTTTAATCGATGATCAATACGGTTGGCTGTATGACTTTGAGGTTATTTTTTACTTGTATTCCTACTTATTTTGGTGAGCAATAGCTAGCTTCAATGCTTTAACCTTTACTTTAACATTTTGTGTGATTGAAAACGATACGATTTGAGTTAGAATGGGCCAAGTGAATAATTCGTACTAATTGCCACACTTAGATATTGCGAATTTTCTTTTCCAGGGGCAGGGAACATAATACGAAATGGAAATACAAAAATTTGAAAGTTATCCTTTGAAAAGGTGGAAAAATTAAAATATTTTGGAGCAACAGTGACAAATAGAAATGACAATCGAGAGGAAATTAAATGCGGAATAAATATGGGGAATGCCTATTATTACTCAGATGAGAAGCTTTTGTCATCTAGTCTGCTTTAAAAAAAACGGAAAGCTAGAATTTAGAAAACAGTTATATTATTGGTTATTCTGTATAGTTATGAAACTTAGTGATTCATTTTGAGAGAGGAACAAAGATTAAGAGTGTTCGAGAATAAGGTGCTTAGGAAAATATTTAGGCTAAGAGGGATGAAGTCACAGGAGAAAGGAGAAAGTTACAAACGTAGAATGACACGCATTGTATTCTTCACGTATAATTATACTCTATACCAGACGTCTTTGGAGCAGATATTAAGAACGGAACGAAACGCAAGAGAGCGCGGTTCACACGATACTAAATGCCTGTGTATGAATTAAGTGACTACGTTCATATAACGAAAAGTGAAAATTAAAGTAATGTGTCTTTGAACATACCTTCTTGCATCAGTCACTAGTTGTACTGCTGTCGTCTGCTATACACCGCACAGATGCTAGACGCAATAGAACTGTAGTAGTGGACGCATCTCTGAATACCGTCTGTAACCAGGATATGCACGCGCTAGTGTCTACAACGCTCTCAGCTAAGTAATGACTCGCCAACCAATGGGAGCGCAGCGATAAGATGAGGTGCATCGAGACCCTTGTTATGGTCTGCTTCAAAGGCATCTGGTATAGAGTGTAGGAACATTAAATCTAGGCGTATGAGATGGACAGGGCATGTACCACGTATGGATGATTCTGAAATGCATAGTGTGTGTTAGTTCGAAGACCTCAGGGAAAACGACCTTTGGGGAGGCCGAAATTTAGATGGGAAGATAATATTAAAATGGCTTTGAGGGAGGTGGGATATGATCAGGCTTCGAGACAATAAGTTTACTGTGCATGTACTATAGGTTGTTGACTCGCTGCAGGTAGTGAAAGGTAGAGATGTGTTGAGGTAACAACGTTGCTATTTAGAGTAGAGTACGGTAGTATGGGGAAACACACATATGTACATTCTGAAAGTAAATATATATTACACAATGACAATGTCAACAGAATGTGAAAAGCATTTATTATCCTTTCTTTTATAAGCATTTGTGTTTAATTATATAGTGTTAATGGTGGAAATAAACATGTTGCAATTTTAATTTCTTCATTTATCCTATTGGTCGTCTTTAGGAAGTGCAGTTACAGTACCGAATTGCAATGTACTACAAGATATATTTTCAGTGTCTCAAACATAAATCCTTTTCGGTTACCTGCCAAATACAGTTTGTATTGTGAAAAGCTGCCCTCTATATCGCATGACGTGATAGGAGGAAAAAAAGAAAAAACCTAACATCATTCCAGTCTCTAAGAGACAGTCCTTTATTCTCGGGTGTTTCTATGTCCACTAATTTGCTGTTTATATTAGACAATGTTCCATATCCGTTATTTTTACATAAAATTGATTTCCACTTCTGTTTTACACGTTCAGTAACCTGTGTACTTGGGGTCTCATTAATTCTCTGTGTCATTTCCTCAACTAATTTGAGGGCTTCCGGCATCTCTTGCTGTGACTTTTCTAACCGTGTAATAGTTTCAGACATAGTTTGAAAATAGGTTTTTATGAAAACCAAATAATTATTCGTCAGAACCTCCAAATCTGGAGCGTTTTTCTTTGCGTATTTGTTGGCATTCATTCTACAGTACCCCCACCCACTGTACGCTTTACCACTATACTCAGTACGCCGTTATGCGGATTTCCCACTGGACTGCTCTATTGGGTCCGAAGTCTCGAAGCCTGGATATGATATTAGGGACTGGATTAATCTTGCTAAGGATAGAGACCGATGACAGGCTTATGTGAGGGCGGCAATGAATCTTTGGGTTCCTTAAAATCCATTTATTATTATTATTATTATTATTATTATTATTATTATTATTAAGCGTCTAAAGATACGTTTTAATCCTCATTTACATAAGCTTATATACAAAGAACGAGACATAATATGAATAAAGTAATGTTTTACGTTTCTTTTATACGAAAGGAAGGAATTACTTAGGCTTAACCTTAAAGCTTTAATTGAATTAAAGTTTTCCTTTGAGTTTAAATGAAGATCCTCTAAACTGGAATGATTCCTTGTAAACATAAACACCAAGCGAGGGACACAAAAACGACACAAAAAATTGTTTGGTGCAATTCATACTTTGAATAAAGCTGAGACATCCCTCTGCAAGTAGAAATGAATCCTTAGATCTCCGTAGGCAAAGAGAAGCACACGCTTTCATTTATAAGGCCAGCACAAAACTGCGGCATTCACTCATTTATTAATGTTGCTTTCGCGCGATATAATGTCGTACCATAGCCCGCAATTATCCTCAGCACACTTAACGGTAGCGTTTAGAGGCGCTGAATTGTGCACATATTGAAGTCGCGAAAGGGAATGCGCGAATGTCTGCCTAACCTTCAACACTTGAAAAAAGTGAGAAATTAGCTTTCTTTTGTCCAGCACACTCCCTAAATTCAAATGATAGCAGTCCTCAGATTGATACAAATGAGACAAGACACTTGTTGTCTTTGAAGATCGTCATGCATTCTCATCGGCAAAACTGTTTTGCATGAAGGGTAAAATGCTAATCATTATTATTTTTAATGTCTATTTTCATGTCTATAATTTTCTGAATATATTATAAATATTTTGCTCTCTGGAACTAAAATGAGATCAGAAACAACAGTAACAGAAACAAGAATGAAAATAGAAAGAGCAATGATAGAAGCAACAATAGCAAGAATCAGATGTAATACGTTCAGACAATTTAAAAATGAAAACAGAAATGGGGACTGAAGGAAAATACTAGAAGTAATAAGGGAAGATAAGGTATTAATAGGAATAGCAGGAATTTAAACAGCAGAAATATTGATAACATGAATTTGAAGAAGAAAGCAAAATGATAAACAAAAAGAACAAAAATAATGACTGAAATAAGAGTATAAACATTATTATCATACGCTCCAGAAAAGAGCGGCCAGCCAGCTGCGCCGAGCGCTAACCGTTTGTCCCGCGCAATCGAGCTCCAGTAGCCATATGGCATTCAGTGTGCTTAGAAGTCGTGTAATGAAATGTTACCATGACTAGCATGACCAGACGTCCTCTTTTGTCCGGACATGTTCTCCTTTTCAGGCCTTTGTTCGCGATCCGGGCGAATTTAAAGAAAATCAATAAATATCCTCCTTTTTGTAACTTGTATCCCTGATATTTTGAAATGATCTGATTTTACACCTTATTCAAGTAATTTGCCTGTCGGTGGCAACAGCATCGACGGAATATACTCTTTGCCAACGATCGTAACTCTCTTTGCTCCTCCCTGTTATGATCATTGCTCACAGGGAGATAGTAAATCGAGAGATCGAGGTGCGAATATAAATCTAAATAGACGTTTTCTGTCCTCTTTAATAATCATACTGTAGTTCCCTTCACTTTTATATTTACGTAAAATCATTATTATTCATTTTTTTATAATTGTTTTGTAAGAATAGATATTAACATACTTTAAATATGATATAAGCCTAAATCTGCACTGTAAATATCTTCTAATAAAACACATATTGACGTCTGTCCTCTTTTTTCGAACGATGCCCTCCTTTTTGAAGCTTTGTGTCCTCATTTTTATCGATGTGAGTCTGGTCACCCTAACCATGACTTAGTGTCCCAACCCTAGTATACTAGATTAGGAAAACAACTTCTTTGGGTCCACACCTGTGAAGTAACGGTTAGCGCGTCTGACTGCGAAACCATGTGGCTCGAATTCGAATTCTAGTTGGGAAAAGTTACCTGGCTGAGACTTTTTCCGAGGGTTTTCCTCAACCTAATACAAGCAAATGCTGGGTAACTTTCGGTGCTGGACCCCGGACACACCGGCATTGTCACCTTCATCTCATTCAGACGCTAAACAACCTGAGATGTTGGTACAGCGTCGTAAAATAACTAAATAAAAAACAACTTTGGAAGGAGGATATTGACTCAACAGAGCATGTAGGCCCACTTATAGCATTAAGAATTACTTTTTCCTCCTGATGATCGAACAGAAACTCTGCGCTCAGTACGTCTATTTAAAAATTGATAATCATTTTATGAGACTTTCCCGGTGGGGTAATTTGAAACTAAATAGATCTGATGAGGAATACAGTAATTGTTTTAAGTTTAAATGTTGACTGCATGCCACGAAGATGGTAATAAACGCGCGTACGTGAAACATGCTCAGCAAACGCGCTCCCCGCTTGGTTCAGATGCCAGCGGTCATAAAGTTTCTGGCTTTCTGTGCTTTTTAATGCGTTGTACGATGATTTCATGGGCGATCTCTATCTGGAATTGTTCGCGTCGACCGCTGTGTGCCGAGATGCCCCGCTCCACTAATCTCCCGTTGTGATCGAAGAAAGGCTTTCTGCCATGCACGCCACTCCGGTATTTTTTAAACGCAGTTTTATATAGGCTCGCATTTAGTGGCCTGTCCGTTGATAGCAGGCATCTAATTTAGTCTTCGTTCAAATCGGATTTACAAGCCCCGTGCATCACGCTATTCCAGTATACAACGCGTACTTTCTTGATTTCAGCGTGTGTTACACGTCAATTAAAATTTTCATGCCAGTCGTGTTGGTAGCCGTAAAAGAGAAAGAATTTTATTAGCAGAATTTTGTTGATTATGCATTTGAAACTTTCTCTCTATAGCTTCCTTTAAATCTACATACGCAGATCTACCACGGTTACAAAATTTATAATTCTGTGCCTATTAATCAGTATAGTTTGATTGTACGTGTTCATTTTTTTCTGAGATTACGAATTTAATATAAATAATGTAACCTATGTAGCCTATATCAAGTTACGAAATTTCTTGTTTTAAATTTAAACGTACCTTGTTAACATGTTTCGACCTATTTTCGGTCATCTTGAGAACTGGTCGTTGTTGGTCTTGGCGCCTCTTGTTTCCTGTGTGGGTGTGTTCGTAGTGTAGAGTCAAAGAGTGTATGTGTTTTGAAATTGAGTTGTATGTTGAAAATATCGTTGAGGTGTGTTTTCGTTTGTCTGTATATTGCAACCTCATTCAAGAAATTAAATTACAATATCGCATACAGAACAAATAACACTCTATAAAAACATCTCAACACACAAACAACAGAAACCAATAAAAATACAACCTCACAGGCGTATACAAACTCAAATGTAACACCTGCAACAACTTCTATATAGGACAGACAGGCAGATCATTTCAAACACGTTACAAAGAACACATCACAGCCATAACAAAATTACAAAACACCGCCACATATGCAGAACACATCCCAAATGCCAATCACACCTGCAGAGACATCAACACAGACATGGAAATACTGCACATCCAACCAAAAAGCCAGAAACTGAACACACTAGAACAATATGAAATATACAGACACACGAAAACACACCCCAAACGATATTCTCAACACACAACTCAATTTCAGAACACACACACTGCTTTGACTCTACTTTACACCACACGAATATACCCTCACAGGAAAGAAAGAAGAGGCGCCAAGACCAGCAACGACGAGTTCTAAAGATTACCCATAATAAGTCGAAACATGTTAACAAGGTACGTTAGAATTTAACACAAGAAAGTCTTATCATACATATCCCGAACTGATAAAGTGTTAAAAGTTGTGTAATCAAGATGTATTATGAATTTGTCCTTCACATGTAAGTCCACGCTGTGAAAATGAAGTTATAATTTAGATTTTCTGATTTTACTGTAAAAGAACATAGAGGATGGTTCACAAAATGAGTGAAGATATTTCAACTACTACAAATTGGTTCTCATGTGAAGGAAAATCCAATACCATAACGATCAGAGAAAGAGTGGCTCAAATCAGAGTAGTAAAAAAATGTGATTCTTAAAATGTTAGATATTAGTATGTTCATGAAAAGATCTAAGCACCTAAACAACCAATAGTACTTCGGAATTAGTATTATATGACTTTCTTGTGTCAAATTCTATCGTACCTGGTTAACATGTTTCGAACTTTCATGGGTCATCCTCAGAACTGATAGTTGTTAGTCTTGGCGCTCTTGTTTTGTTTCCTGTGAGGGTGTGTTCGTGTGGTGTAATGTAGAGTCTAAGAGTGTGTGTGTTCTGAAATTGAGTTGTGTGTTATGAATTTAATTGGGGTGTGTTTTTGTGAGTCTGTATATTTCATATTATTCTAGTGTGTTTAGTTTCTGGCTTTTTGGTTGGATGTGTAGTATTTCCATGTCTGTGTTGATGTCTCTGTAGGTGTGGTTAGCATTTGTGATGTGTTCTGCATATGTGGAGGTGTTTTGTAATTTTGTTATGGCTGTGATGTGTTCTTTGTAACGTGTTTGAAATGATCTGCCTGTCTGTCCTATGTAGAAGTTGTTGCAGGTGTTACATTTGAATTTGTATACGCCTGTGTGGTTGTATTTGTTTGTTTGTTTGTGTTGTTTGTGTGTTGATATGTTTTTGTAGAGTGTTATTTGTTCTGTATGCGATGTTGTAATTTAATTTCTTGAATGAGGTTGTAATTTTGTGTGTGTTTTTGTTTTCGTATGTTAGTGTGATGTATTTTTTGTGTTCTTGTATTTGTGTGGTATTATTATGTTTTTTCTGATTATGTTTTGTCTTACGTATTATGTTAGGGTTGTATCCGTTTTCTTGTGCTATGTATTTGATTGTGTTTAGTTCTTCGTTTTAATCCTGTTGGTTCATAGGTATGTTGAGTAGTCTGTGTACCATTGTTCGGAATGCAGCTTATTTGTGTTGTGTTGGGTGGTTGGATGTCTTGTGTATGTGTGTTGTTGTTGTTGTTGTGGGTTTTCTTTATACTTTGAATGTGTATTTGTTGTTTACTTTTATTATTGTGATGTCTAAAAAATTTATGGGTTTCTTGTTTTCAGTTTATAATGTGTAGTATAGCTTTGGATGTATTTTGTTTGTGTGTTGATGCAGGTTTTGGATCTCTCTTTTGTTTCCTTTGTATAGTATTAGCATGTGTAATCAAGATGTATAACCAATAGTAGCTATATTACGATACAAGTTGGGAAGTGCTTTTTACAAAATCGAGGAAAACTTTGAAAAATGAGCAGCGCGAGTGTTTCAATTTCCGAGATTCTGTAATTCAATTCGCAAACGTGTATTGTATAACATTTTTTGCATAATGATATTTCTAAAATAGCAAATTCAATATACTGGGTGTTCAGTTCAAAATGTGTCTTGGCTCGCTGTATGCCGTCATGTGGCTAGCTGATGAGCCTAGAGAATTCAATCTTCCTACACTTCCGCAGCTCAGGTGTATAATCTAAGAGGCAGAGAAGTTGGCTAGCAAGTACGGCGTTCATTCTGAAGAGTACGTGCCGATAGTACGGTAACGCCGGTAGTGGCAGGAATGTGAACTGTTTGGAAATACGTACTGTCGGGATATGGGGAGAGGGTTAAGACGATTACTTACGTATTTGTTGACATTAACTTCGACGGTCAACATGGACACGGAGCATTTGATTTGTGTTGTGGAATGTTACCGTACGCAACCGATGATAACAAATACCCTGCGTACGACTTGCCGGCGCAAAACACAGTTCGAAAGAGGTTATGGTAGCACACAGACCGTACAGACCGCCATCTGTTGCTACGACGTTCAAGTTATACCGTACACGTTCTCAAGTTCAGATTGAAGAACGCCTTAAATAATAGGCAACTTCTCTAACATATAAACTGAAACTCGCTTCAAATCGGTGACCCAACAACAGTGACGTCATGACACACTTTGAAATGAACACCCAGTATTTTGCATTGAAAATTTAGAGCAATATTATTCCAAAGCCTTCGCAAAACTTCACTGTAATGGGTCTATTTCAGTATAGTTTTATGTTATGAACAATGGTTGTTGTAGCAACAAGTTTCTGTGTGGGAATTCTAACTTTCAAGGCCTAACAACAATAGCTTTAAATACAACAAAAAACACGATCGTGCAAAAAAAATACCGTTAAAAATTTAATAATAGTAATATGGTGAGAGAGAGCGTTTCTTGGCATATGCCTATTTATGTAACTCTAAAATTTCCTTTTTTTTAGTAGCTAAGTTATTTTACGTCGCTTTATCAACATCTTAGGTTATTTAGCGTCTGAATGACATGAAGATGATAATGCCGGTGAAATGAGTCCGGGGTCCAGCACCGATAGTTACCCAGCATTTGTGTTGAGGGAAAACCCCGGAAAAACATCAACCAGATAACTTAACCCGACTGGAATTGGAGCTCAGACCACCTGGTTTCGCAGCCAGACGCGCTAACTGTTACTCCACAGGTGTGAACTGTAAAATTCATTTGCAGAACGAAGTTACATTTGTTCCGATCAAATTTCTGCATATTTTAAAGACTAAACTAAAGAACTTTCGATAGTTTATTGTAACAATACACTATCTTAAATTGACTAGCAAGTTGGGAAATAATTCAATGGTTTTCCCAAAAGACGATATGAATTATTTTATATAAAAGAATTTTTAACCTAAATGGAAGCAAAAACGAGCGAAATTGTGTTAAATATCTCAATGAATAACACCCTGAAATTAATAATATTACTTACGGTTCATCCTGTGTGTGCGTGCGTGTGTGTTTTTTAATAATAATAATAATAATAATAATAATAATAATAATAATAATTCTTTATTTATACTGGCAGAGTTAAGGCCATAGGGCTTTCTCTTACCCTCTACCAGATCTAAAAGTATACAAGCAGTTAAAATTTAACAAAAAGTTAAAGAACAGAATACTAACATATTACAAAAAATAATAATAATACCATAATAAAACGACACAAAACAACATGAAAATAATCCCATAATAGAAAAAAGAAAGTAAAATTCATTGGAATATACTAAAAGCAACTCATTTAGTACAAATGGTTAATATGGAAAACGTAAGGAAGAGTATAACAAAATGGAATGTAATAAAATAATAATAAAAAAGTAAAGAAATACGAAAATTAAATAAAATTCACAATAAAAAGGCTATGATAATAAATTTTTCGACTGATAAAGAACACAAAAAGGCGAAAGGAAGGAAAGAAATATATGTTATGTTATGTTTTATTTAACGACGCTCGCAACTGCAGAGGCTATATCAGCGTCGCCGGATGTGCCGGAAGGAAAGAAAGAAATATATAGTCTATATTTTTACAAAACTATCCCAGAGAAAAAGACTTATAACTGAAAGAATCTGAATTGAAAAAGTGCAATTTTAATATATTTTTGAAACTAGACAATATCCGACATGTTGTGGTAGAGAGTTCCAGAGATGGGCTGCAGAGACGGTGAAAGATGAAGAGTAGAAGGATGTTCTGTGTTCAGGAATTGAGAGTGTGATATGGTGTTGTGAGCGAGTATCTACTTCGTGATATGAGGACAAATGTTGAAAACGAGAAGCTATGTAGCTAGGGTTAGAGGTTTGAAGAATATTGAAGAGTAAAGCGAGAGTGTGAATAGTTCTTCGCTCTTTGAGACGGGCCCAGGACAGCATATTTGAAAATTTGATAAATTTTTATACTTCTTAATGTATTGCAAATCATTTCATTGGATGTCAAGATTTAAAATATATTTATATGTGTTACATGTGAGAGTTTCGTCAGTTATAATGGTTGTAGAAGCGTTTCCATAGCATAGCAATTAATTATTGCAGCCACTTGTGTGATCTGCCCTTTCCCATGCAACGCGTTTGTATGCCTGCCGAGTGCCGTTCCCAATTGCTGTAGCGAGGCATTTATTATGTCTTCAGTCAGATACAAGTTTCTGCTCTCAAGGAAGACGGGTCGATGAGGAAGGCCATTATCTTCAAAGGGAACACTCTTCAGATCCGTAAACATTGCATGCATCCTGCGACAAAGCCAAGTCGTAGCACGATTTCCACTAAACTGGCTTCGTTTTCATCATTTTAATCTGGAATATTTTATAGTGCATTCCAACATGTAGAAACTTGTTTCTTTTTTAAGATTTTGGATAAATTGTATAAAGCATACAGAAATAATGCTCGACCCTATTTTTCCAACTGCCTGTGTTATTTTTACTTCTTATAATCCAGGATTCTCATCTATTTGATAATTCGATACAGACGGAAACGACACACACGTATACAAATGTATGATAACAATAATAATATTAATTACTGTTATAATTATTATAATTATTATTATTATTATTATTATTATTATTATTAAATTTTTTAAATCGTAAAAATAGTTTTTTTTCATATAGCGGCCATGGAAGCCACACTTTGTGCAAGCTCTGTCATGTGAGGACTGTGATATCGGAATGGAGTTTGCGGAGTCTCTACTAGCATGAATTCAAGAGAAACCTAATCTTTTGCGACATATTCTGTGGTCAGACGAGAGGAGTGTGGCCGGGTGCCAAATGAAATGCTTGTGAGAGCAGTACAGAACGTTCAGCGAAGTCTGGAAAAATGTGAAGCAAATACTGGTTCTTACATCGAATTTTAATATTGGTGGAATTTTAAGCAATCCTAATGACTGAACTCTTAGTTCATGCTACTTTGATCCTGCCATGTTAATTCATTTACTTGTGATAAACGAATAAGATGTTGGACATAAATATAGATCGCTTGTATTATATCCTGATTCTGAAATTAAATCTGTTGGTACAAACGACTCTATTCGCTATCTGGGAGTAAACTTCGCTGACTCAATAGTTTTCAATCCCCAGTCAACATTGAAAGATCTAAATAATAAACTTGAAACTCTTACCTCGTCACCTTTTCTTCATGCAGACCAGAAATATTGTGTTCTAAATACCTCCATCTGTCCTTCCTTAATATATCAATTTCAAACCATCCCTTCTGAACTTATACCAAAAAAGTTCTTGAATGGCGCCGACAAATTAATAAAAAGTGCACTGAAAGAGGTACTGAATCTGCCTACAGACATTCCTGATGCAATGATTTATAGTCCCAGGAAGTACAAAGGAATAGGAATTTTTCGAACAAAATGGGAAGCACTACTACAACAAATTAATACCGTTCGATGTTTACAGAAATCTCAAAACCCATACATCATACAAACACGTCAGGTTCATGAGGAGAGCATTAGATGTGCCCAATATCTGAACATTGTTCCAGAAGATGCCTTATTTCATAAGAATGAACATTTCTTAAATGTTACAAAGATTCGTAACCTTCTGAGGAACAGAGAATTTGATATTTGGTGTCGTCATCCACAGAAAGGGAAAGGTGTAGTTTTATTTAAACAATATCCTGGTGCCAACAAATGGATTTGTAAACACGAAGGACTCGCCAACAGCGAATGGCGCGATGGCATTAAAATGGTTGGAAATGTTGCTGCAGTACGTGCTGTGCCGGGAAGATCTCAGGACAACCGTTGTAGGCATTGCCACAATGAGGTTGAAACTCTTGCACACATCCTGGGATCCTGTCCGCACGGCGAAGCTCTGCGAAACGCTAGACACCACCAAGTACGATCAATTATAGCCACTGCCCTTAAACATGCCGATTACAACACCTTTGAAGAAGTACATGGTCTCTCCGTCACTGGCAGTACACGGCGCAAAGATATAATAGCTTTCAAGGAATCTACAAGATCTGGATACATAATTGATCCCACTGTGCGTTTCGAAACGGATGAGGAACAGCCAGCAGAAGTGGATAATGAAAAAAAGAATATCTACAATCCTACCATTCCCTATTACCTCAAAAAATACCAGCTAAAAGAGCATGAAGTAATCGGACTTCTGGTTGGAGCAAGAGGTACCGGTACTCTCTTCATGAAAGAAGTGTTTAAGAGGCTTGGAATACCTACAGCTATTATTCCGATTGTAACCTTAGCTGCATTGAAAGGATCAATTGCTCTCCTGAAGAATCACCTATATTCGAAATCAAACTAAGTTCAGTAGCATTCTTTACTTTTTCGTAACACTTACCTTTCTAAAAATAGGTATATTTCCACTAATCTAAAAAAAAAAAATTATTTGCAGCTATGTACTTGTAAGAACTTCATTGTTAAAACAAAATTAATGGTTATTTCATGAACTTGTAAAAATTTATATGGTTAAGTACTCTTTGTCCCTTGTGGCAGCTCACGAATGGTGAGAATATATATATATATATATATATATATATATATATATATATAGTCAATTTTGTGCATGTTTTCATGTAAATATTTTTCTGGTTGCTCTTTGGAATTATATTCGAAGTCTACATGATGATGACGATGATGATGATGATGATGATGATGAGGATGATGATGATGAGCAGGAGGAGGAGGTGGGGAAGAAATAGGGGTTGACAATGACAGCGAACTAAATAAAGAAGTAGTAGTGAAGTTTGGAAATTGCCGCAGTTTTATTCCAGGGCAACTGAGTATTACACCTGGCACTGAAATGTGGATCGATGCTCGTGTAACCAGTACTCACACCTCATCTCGTGCATCACAAGTCGGACATTCCACAACAAATGGAATTGAAACCCGAGGGCGATGCGGTGGACATGTGTTCTCACCCCGTCTGTCGAAATCAACAATCAAGGATGCTGGAATACACGCTATCACTACCACCTCAATTTAAGCTTGGAAATTTTGCTTTCTCATCGAGAATGATGAGAAATCAGTATATATATATATATATATATATATATATATATGTATGTATATAAGTTGAGACAAAGTTTTAATTCTATTTAACTTGGAGTATTTTTATTGACGGCATTATAAAATTAAAGTTATGGCGTTATATTACGTTCATATTATTCTGTTTTATCACTTCTCTTATTTATGGACAACTCCAATTCTCTTCTGTTTCAAACTGACTGTTATACATTTACTACGTCATTCTACTTTTCACCAATAAAACGCTATTTTTTTTTTTGAAAGGACGTCTTTTAACCAATCATGGCTGCTTATGGCACAGTTTTATCGCGTCCCTAGTATTTATTTAATTTTATCACTTCCCTAGCTTATGTTTATTTTTATCACTACCCTGGCATTTGTTTCTTTGTTTGCCAACGTTTCAAACTACACTGGTCTGGACGTCAAAAAACAGAAAATTACAAACCACTCCAGTCGATACACAGCAGTTTCAAATATGACTCGCATTGGCATTCAAGAACAAGAATTAATAAAGATCACTGGTCATAGCTATGCATCTTCCCTGAAATCCTATTTACAAATAAATGAAAAGTGCCATTCGGAAATCCTGAATAAGTTGCGAAATATACCATGTACATCGACGAGTTCCACTTGTTTTACGCACATGTCCTATATAATATCAAGTGAACCACCAACCACTAAAACATTCAAATTTGAAAATCGTACTTTCAACAATTGTTCCTTTTAAAATTATTCATGTTTATTTTTTATTTCATCATCGTTAATTAAAACTTTTCTAACACTTATTTATATTATTTAGGTTATGTTATAGCTTCTGCTATATGATATTATAGACAGTTACGTTTCAGAGATTGTTTAATACAAAGATTTATTGAAAATCATCTGTCAAGTAATGTTGATTACTCGGATCCGGATAATTTAAGTGGAATGCACCTGTTTTAATAAAAATGAAACTGAAACAAAGAAAGCCTTCTTGACTAGTAACCGTCCACAGAGTTCAATGAAAATTCCATAGTTGGCACAACTGAAAACGAGAAAAGAGCTAATCATAACACACTACTGCCATCTAGCGTAATATGTGTAATGTTGAGATGGTGCAATAATACATTTGTAGATAGTTGTATTTTCGTAAGTCAATTAATATTTTATTGTATTGGAGTACTTCGTTACTTCTAATCTTTATATACTTCCTTCTAATCGTGTAATAGTCAATTAAATCCCACTCGAGTTTTGATTTTCTCTAGATAAACCAAAACATCTAGTGAGATTACTGTTGAAAAATATACAGAGTGATTCACGAGGATTTACCGTCCCTTACGGGCTTCCTAAGACATTCTGAAAAAAAAAATGTTTTATAAACATTTGTCCTAATCTCAATATTTTCAGAGTTACATTAATTTGAAGTTGTTTGTAAAATAGGCCTACCATTATTCTTTAGTTTTAAGGTTAAAAGAATATTGGAGATAAAGACTGAACTATTCAGGAGTTTCATTTTCTTAATTAGCTAGTATTCTGAAGCTAAAAATGTGTTGTGAATTCCATAGTTCCTTCGTACAGATTTTTTTTTTTTCGATTTTTAACTACAAAATTACATTTTGTTACGCATTTATCACAACAATTGTTACAAATCACGTCACTCTTAATGCTTTACAGCTGTAAAAAAATATGCAAATTTGATATTTTTAAAGGTATAGTTGCTATTTTAATATTCTGAATAGTGTTTTATAAAATACAGTATAATGTATATACAGGGTGTTTAAAAAATACGGGGCATAATTTCAGGTATGTATTTCCCACATGTATACAATCAAAATAGTTCATTACAACATGTGTCCGGAAATGCGAGCCGTACGACTCAAGTGTGCAGGAGCGTCATCATGCAAGAAGTGAATGTGTTGACGATTGATCAGTGGAGTGTCTTCTAAAACATGAGGTATCGTGTTTTCCAGGAAGTTTGTGTAAGCCTGCCCCGTAAGTCTGTTTACAAGTACATGGGGTCCAACTAATCGATCACCAATGATACCGGCCCACATGTTGAGGGAGAACCGCACCTGGTGATGAGATGGAACAGTTGCACGTGGGTTTTCATACGCCCATACATTCTGATTGTGGAAATTTGTTATGCCATCTCGTATGAACTGTGCTTCATATGTAAGTAATACTAAGGCAGTAAAGTTCGGATTTACACCACACTGCTGCAAGAACCACTGACAGAACCTAACTCGTGCAGGGTAATCTGCTGATGACAGGGCCTGTACACGTTGCAAATGATAAGGATACAATCTCAACAGTCTCCAGACAGTCGTATGAGGAACATTGACTTGCAACGCTACCCTTCGTGTGCTGATAGAAAGAGTCATGTTCACAGCCTCCAGAATCTCCTCCTGTACTTCTGGAGTTGTAGATCTTGGTCGTCCCCTTCCCAAACCAGGAGAGTTAAATTTTCCATACTCGCACAGACGGTAATGGAGACGTACAAATGTCTTCCGATCTGGACATTGTCGCTGTGGGTACCTCTCCTGGTACAAATGACGAGCCAGCGCAGTATTGCCGTCCGCCTTACCGTACATGAAGTGTATCTCTGCCAGCTCTTGATTTGAATGCATGTCGCACAGTCTAACGCCTACACAACACTGAATGTAACCTTCGCCTCGGAATGAACTGTCAGAGTGCCCTCTTAATGTCTCCTTTGACGGCAACGACCTACGGAAAGAAAAACGTTCCGGTGAATTTGAATGTTGTGAAGTCCATAACTCGGAAATAAAGCATTTCCGGACACATGTTGTAATGAACTATTTTGATTGTCTACATGTGGGAAATACATACCTGAAATTATGTCCCGTATTTTTTAAACAATCCTGTATATATGAAGTATGAAAATATTTCTTCATTTAGCTTTTATATTAGCTGAGATATAAGAAAAATGAATTTCACTAAAGGTTTGCAGACCAATTATGTACCTCCCGCCTTACAGGAAAGGTCAAGGGAAATGGGTAAAGAGATTACCAAACTAATATAACGTTCAAAGGTAACCATGAAATATATGCGCCTACCGGTAGTGTGTGCGAATATTAACTGTTTTTGAGTTATTGATAACACTACGTTTAAACTATATAGTCCCCTTGATAATATTCTAATTTTTAACTGCTATAAGTAAAGCCACCTGTTTAAATTCCATTACACAGATAAGGACTAAAGGTAAAGTTAACATTGTTTGGATTTTTTTTTTTAACGCATGATACTTCAACTGTCTTCACGCCCTGGAAAGAGCTCTGTCAGTTGTATGGTATGAGTCTATCTGAGTTCCGTGCTAGGGTATTTGGTTTTTTGACCGGGAATCAAACTCGCACGCTGCCGTTCTGTTTACATTGGCTCTAATGCGCTAATCAGGAACCTGTCAGCTCTAGAGACCGTCAATCTAGTAATTCTGCATACAGAACTTAATGAATATTAATTATCCACATGCAGATGTGATGAGTGTCTGTAGATAGACTAATACTACGAGAAAACAGTCATGTAAACTGTAGCAATTCTAACGTGATTTTAAGAAAACATATGGAAGAAATAAAGTGAAATATATAAGTTCACAAAATAAAAGACTAAGAGGAATATATAAAATATTATGAGAATAGTTCTTACATACATAATGAAGCATTTGAAGACTGAAAAAGAACTTACAAAATGTTGGAGGCAGCTAAAATTAATATAGTACGAAACATAACCAAAAACAGAAGTCTCTATCCAATATAGAATACAAGGATATTAAGAAATAGTGTGGAATTCGGTCAAAGAACTACTCACAGAGATTAAGGAATTTTAATATTGTAGGCTATCATCTTTTCTCATCTAGTCTGCTTTAAAAAATCTGGAAGTTAGAATTTATGAAACAGTTATATTATCGGTTCTATATGGTTGTGAAACTTGGACTCTCACTTTGAGAGAGGAACAGAGATTAAGAGTGTTTGAGAATAAGGTTCTTAGAAAAATATTTGGGGCTAAGAGGGATGAAGTTACAGGAGAATGGAGAAAGTTACACAACGCAAAACTGCACGCTTTGTATTCTTCACCTGACATACTCAGGAACATTAAATTCAGACGTTTGAGACGGGCAGGGCATGTAGCGCGCATGGGCGAATCCAGAAATGCATATAGAGTGTTAGTTGGGAGACCGGAGGGAAATAGACCTTTGGGGAGGCCGAGACGTAGATGGGAGGATAATATTGAAAAGGATTTGAGGGGGGGGGTGGGATATGATGATAGAGAGTGGATTAATCTTGCAATAAACTTTCGGGTTTCTTAAAAGTCATTTGTAAGTAAGTAAGTATGTTTGATGTGGAACAGTTTTCTCAAACTTATCAGCATTGATAGAGGATCCTTCAAAATCGTTAATAGAATGATGGATAAGTTATATTTTTGGATTGATATTAATTAATAGTATATGAGTAGTGGTAATTCTGACATTTTTTCCAAAAACTGAATCGATATTAACTGTATATCTACTGAACACCAACTGGGGACATACGGAAGGGGCCGGTCTAGGGACGAGTGGGGTGGCTTGCTCGAAAGCTAAGTACGCAGCAACCTTAGTGTAGTCAGCCGGTGTAGGTTTGGGAATCCGTCTAACTTGATGGTTAGCGCAATAGAGGTATAAGGTCTCAGAGCTGGCACATTGTGCCCGCTCCCGAAATTTCAATTCCATTCCAACTGTATATCCGAATTTAAACGTAAATATAATAGGCTACTGTCCTGAAAAAAAAAAAGATAGCTTTCATTAAGGGGAGAGGATGGTATTTTTTTAAACTTTTTTCCTCTTTGGTGTAAAATATTAATTTTTTGCATGTAGAGAGCTCATAGCTGTGGCAACTCAACCAAATATATTTAGAAAAAAAAAATGTTATTTCGGGGCCTAAATTTGAAAAAAAATATACCCAATGCAGGATTGTACTAAAACCGATATATCTAAACCGTTTTTAAAGATAGATACAAACAGTTTTTTTCAATGTATTTGCAAAGCATGTTATACAAACTGTCTGTAACAGAATTTTGATATTATTCCCTACGTTTGTAAAATAAACAATTAAAATGTAATAACAATTTTCTGATTTCCTTTCTTGCAAACAAACGGACGTATTTTTGAAATTAAATCAATTAACAAACTTCTGTTAAAGAGAAAAGTTTCCTACTTGTCTAAAGAATGTGTGTTATAAATTTCATGCATGTATCTTTAATAGTTCAGAAATTATATCCATTTTTGTCTAGCAATGTAGCAAAAAAAATGAAGTTACTGGAAATCGATAAAAGGGGGCGTGTGATTTAAAAATCCATAGCACAGGAAGTTTAAACATAACGTCTCAATATCCGATAAGGGCACAAATACTCACAAAATGTTATGCAATGCATTCCACACATATCAAAGTGTATTTTAAAGAAAAAAACTTTTTTTTTGAAAATTTAATTTACCGGAAACAATAATAAAAGCGGGCGAGTGATTTACAAATCCATAACGCAGAAAGTTTAAAAATGGCAAGTCATCATCCGATAAGGGCACAAATACCCACAAAATGTTATGCTATGCATTCCACACATATCACAGAGTATTTTAAAGATTTCTTTTTTTTTAATTTACTTATTTTTCACCAAAAAATACCATCCTCTCCCCTATGTTACAGCAGAGTTGATAGGCCTATTAAAATATTAAAGCTATAAGACTATTGTACTTTTAATACATTTCTTATAGTGTATAATACCCTATTCCTGTACTGAAAATATATCAAGTATACTTTTACAAGTTTCCCTACATCAGTGAATGTGATAGAAAAATTCTCTTCGTGCTTGCTTGAAATGCTTTTATATTTAGTTTCAATGTTAGTTATTTTTTTACGTCTACCGCCACAATCACTCGGTTTCTTTTATAAGTTCTGTTATAGTAAAGAGCAGAAAATGCCTGCTCACTCAAGTAAGTCGTGTGAAATGACATTTTCAGGGATCGTTCTGAGAGTTCTTTATGTTCTGCATGAACTTTCAACAAAAAATAAAAAAAAAAATCTGACATTCACTTAAACGTTTTTTCAAGCAGTGTCACACGACAATTGAACAAGCTGATATTCCCCCTTTTCGCTGAGATTGAGAGTCTCCGTGCAAGAAATGAGACAGTGGAGCAAGTGAACAGCTTCAAATACTTCGGTGTACTATAAGCAGTAACATGAGTTGCTGTCAGGAAGTCAAAAGGAGGATAGCAATGGCAAAGGAAGCTTTTAATAGAAAAAGGAGCAACTTCTGCGGACCTCTGGAAAAAGAACTAAGGAAGAGACTAGTGAAGTGCTTTGTGTTGAGTGTGGCATTGTATGGGCAGAAACATGAACATTACGACGAAATGAAAAGAAACAAATATAAACATTTGAAGTGTGGATATGGAGAAGAATGGAGCGTGTGAAGTGGACAGACGGAATAAGAAATGAAGTTGTGTTGGAAAGCGAGGGCGAAGAAAGAATGATGCCGAAACTGATCAGGAAGAGAAAAAGGAATTGGCTGGGTCACTGGCTGAGAAGAAACTGTCTACTAATGCCTACTAAAGGACGCACTGGAAGGAATGCTGAATGGGAACAAAGTTCGAGGTAGATGAAAATATCAGATAGACGACATGAAGATATGTTGATCATATGCGGAGACTAAGAGGAATGTAGAAAATAGGAAAGATTGGATAATGCTGGGTTTGCAGTGAAAGACCTTTCCATGGGCAGAAAACTTATGTACTTATGTGTGTATTTTTTACTTAGTTATTTAACGACGCTGTATCAACTACAAGGTTATGAAGCGTCGATGGAATTTGTGATTTGAAATGATATTTGGCGAGACGAGGCCGAGGATTCGCCATAGATTACAGGACATTTACCTTACTTTTGAGGAAAATCTCTGAAAAAACCCAACCAGGTAATCAGCCTGAGCGTGAATCGAACCCGTGCCCAAGCGCAACTCCAGATCAGGAGGCAAGGGCCTTAGCCGACAGAGCTACGCCAGTGGCTTATGTATGTATGTAGATAGATAGATGGATTAATTGAGTAATATTATGCATACAGATTTTTATATTATCATAGTTTTCTCTAAAATCCAATGCACGGGTCTTCTGACCGTACGTGCTTTGTACCTAAAACAAGTCCTACTTTGTAGGTTTCACCCCCACCCCCATCTATGATTATATCCAACTACTCTCCAAAAGAATACACATATTAAAATGAAAATGGCACACAAAACATATTATATAATATATCCTGACCTAAAACAGACATAAAAGTGTATAGTTGGGTAGATACTATTATCCCTTCGTCAGTTCGTGTCACGAACTTCAACAGCTGAAGTTCTAATCTGTCTCGCCTTCAAGAGGAATAAGCCACTCTTTTGTTCGTATTTTTTATTCCCCATGAGGCCAAGGCATGCAAGCGAACTCCTATTCTGACTTAGCATGTGTGTATGTATGTATGTATGTATGTATGTATGTATGTATGTATGTATGTATGTATGTATGTATGTATGTATGTATGTATGTATGTATGTATGTATGTATGTATGTATGTTTTTTGTATTTAATTCATTTATGTTCCATTACATTTGTTGTAATATTACGTGCTTGAATGTTTCTGTAAAACAATAAGTTATTTTTAGAATGAATACAATGAGCTATATAATACAATATTTTTAAACAAGAAGGCACATAAATGATTAATTATATTAAAACATTATTCCATATGGATTACTAAAATTTGTACTTTCATCAAACAATATTACTTAAATAATTTCGAGGGAAGAATTTTTCCGGGGCCGGGTATCGAACCAGGTACGTTTAACCAAAGGTCCCGGGTTCGATACCCGGCCCCGGAACAATTTTTCCTTCGAAATTATTCAAAAAACTTTACAGGGAGTTATTCCTGAAAGCGTAATTTGCTGAATATTACTTAAGATTAATTCAATGGGTTACACAACCAAATTTGCAGAACACGAAGACACGTAAGTGCATTAATTATACTACGTCTAAAACATTATTCCTTGTGGATTATCAAACTTATCCTTTCATCAAAACAATATTACTAAGATTAATACAATATGTTACACAGTCAAAATTTTAAAACACGAACACACGTAAGTGCATTAATTATACTACGTCTAAAACTTTATTCCTTGTGGATGATCAAACTTATCCTTTCATCAAAACAATATTACTAAGATTAATACAATATGTTACACAGTCAAAATTTTAAAACACGAACACACGTAAGTGCATTAATTATACTACGTCTAAAACATTATTCCTTGTGGATTATCAAACTTATCCTTTCACCAAAACAATATTACTAAGATTAATACAATATGTTACACAGTCAAAATTTTAAAACACAAAGACACTTAAGTGCATTAATTATACTAGTCTGTAACATTATTCCTTATGGATTATCAAATTTATCCTTTCATCAAAACCATATTACTTAATATTAATGCAATATGTTACACAATCAAATTTTTAAACACGAAGACACGTAATTGCATTAATTATACTAGTCAGTAACATTATTCCTTATGGATTATCAAATTTATCCTTTCATCAAAACCATATTACTTAATATTAATGCAATATGTTACACAATCAAATTTTTAAACACGGAGACACGTAATTGCATTAATTATACTAATCTGTAACATTATTCCTTATGGATTATCAAATTTATCCTTTCATCAAAACCATATTACTTAATATTAATGCAATATGTTACACAATCAAATTTTTAAACACGAAGACACGTAATTGCATTAATTATACTAGTCTGTAACATTATTCCATATGGATTATCAAATTAATCCTTTCATCAAAACCATATTACTTAATATTAATGCAATATGTTACACAATCAAATTTTTAAACACGAAGACTCGTAATTGCATTAATAATACTAGTCTGTAACATTATTCCTTATGGATTATCAAATTTATCCTTTCATGAAAACCATATTACTTAATATTAATGCAATAAGTTACACAATCAAATTTTTAAACACGAAGACACGTAATTGCATTAATTATACTAGTCTGTAACATTATTCCTTATGGATTATCAAATTTATCCTTTCATGAAAACCATATTAATTAATATTAATGTAATATGTTACACAATCAAATTTTTAAACACGAAGACACGTAAATGCATTAATTATACTACGTCTAACACATGATACCTTATGGATTATCAGAATTTATCCTTTCATCAAAACAATATTAATAAGATTAATACAATATGTTACACAATCAAAATTTTTAAACACGAAGACACGTAAGTGCATTAATTATACTATGTATGTATGTATGTATGTATGTATGTATGTATGTATGTATGTATGTATGTATGTATGTATTAAAATGTAGGAGAAAAGGAGAATGTGTTCAATCTAGTAGTCTAATAACTTGATCGAGAAAAGGGGGGGGAAGTGAAAAACTAAGGTAATTATAATTAGCCTACTTAGAGAATTGAAACAGGAGAAGAATAAGTAAAGAACATAAATTAAAAAAAAACTGTTACGAAGATGTAGATTAATAAGATGCCTTAACTGTAAACTTATTTTGGCTTACTTCCATATAATACATTATTCTAAGAGCAGAGGCCAACAAGAGGAAGGGGTATGCAAGGCGGTCACGTCAGCTGATACAGATAAAACAAAGAACTAGCTGCATTAAATTCAGAGTGGAGTGGAGGGTAAAAAATACGAGGAAGGAGTCTGATTCCGGGCACGAACTGGGGAATACTCAGACCCAGGAATCTCATGCGGGTTGAGCTCTGTCTAGAATCAGCCTGCGGCACGCTCCGGAAGCGCCTCTGTGCTTATAACTGACGGGTTGTCAGTCAAGGTTCGAGGTGGAGTCCTCCACCGATCCTGTGGCATTTGTGCTCTGGAGGGATTTTGAAACTTGGTCTCTTCTGTCAGTTTTATTGTAATCACTACCTTAGAGCTCC